>NC_135318.1:108838003-109140503 GCF_048772815.1 Callospermophilus lateralis | reverse complement strand
TCATGAATATTAGTATATACACACCCACCCAGTCACATTTAATACCAATGGAATAGCTGAACTGTGACCCTCAATATTAATATAACACGCATAATGTGATCTTTAATACCAATGGAATACTGTATTAGTATTAAAGGTAAGAGGGCATATATTAGTTCTTGATGTTCTGGTATGGATATCCTATTAATATTAAATGGCACAGGGCAACAATTATGTAAGCTTCAAATGCTATAGTTTGGATATCTTCTTAGTTAAAGACCATAAAGCAGCTATTATATTCATTTTATATGCTTTAGTACAGATTATATATTAATATTGATGGTCACAGGGCAGCTAGTATATTTGTTTTAGAGTTCATAATATGGATATTATATTAATATTGAAGGCTACCTATTATATTAGTACTAGAAGCCACATGATACTTATTTTATTAATATTAATGCCACAACAAGCTATTTTTAAGGAGTTATAAGCTAAGTTTAAGGAGTTATAAAATGGAGTTTGAGTTAATAATAAAAGCCACTTTGCAGCTATAACATTACAGTTATACACAAGGGAGCTATTATATCCATTACAATTTCATAGTATGGATGACATGTTTGTATTAAAAGGTCACAGGCAGCTTTTCAGTTTTAAAACTAATATTATATCCACATTATAGCATGTAAAACTGATATAACAGCTTCCCTTTGGCCCACAAGGGTTCTGTGTTTGGGACTGGGGTCTCTGGTGGCTTCATGAATGTGGCATGCTTGGTGGCTAGGAAGTTTCTGTGCCAAGATGAGGAATGCCTGGATGCTAGAAAAACTTCTGTGCAAAGACATGGGATGCCTACCTGCTGTAGCAATGCCCTGCATTAGAAGGCTTTGTGCTAGAGTCTTATTGGCTTTGACCTTGATCGCAGGCACACAGTTCCTGGGAATAAAGAAACACTCTTGTTATACAATAAAAATGTTTCACCAAGATCCCATGCTCCTGGACCTGCCCACCTAACAGTAACTGTAAACAATAAACTTTCTTGATAGCTACACAAAGCTTCTAACATTGCATGTTAGAATGTAACTGAGGAATAAGCTGCATAACGTTGCTAACTCTATAACCTTCCAAATGACACAATAAACAATAGTATATCACTGATGCCAATGACCAAATGCAACCTATTGATATAAATAAAGCTGGCAGCTTGACCATTCTGCCATTCTGTCATTCTGACTCTGCATCTTCTCTTTCTGTCTCTTTTCATTTTCCTTACATTTAATATTAATATCCATACAGTTATCTCTAAAGCTAATATAATAGCTACCCTGTGACCACATTATTGATATTACATTAATATTAAAGGCCACAGGGAAGATATAATATTAGTTTTAGTTGCAATATTATGGATATCATAGTAGTCTTAAAAGCCATTGAAGGTATTATCACAAGATAGCTATTGTATTAAATTTAGAGGTCACACTATGAATATTATGATATTAAAGTCTAGAGGGCAGTTATCATATTAGTTTTGGATGCTATATTATCAATATTAAAGGACACAAGGAAGTTATTACATTAGTTTTACATGGTATATTATAAATATCATATTAGCACTAAAGGCCACAGAGCAGTTATTACTTTAGTTTTAAAGAGCACAATATGTTTATCATATTACATATCATATTAAAGGGCCCAGGCAGCTACTATATTAAGTTTAGGAGCTACAGTATGGATAGCGTATTAGTTTTAAAGTCCACAGGGTATCTATTATACTAGTTTTAAATCCAACAGTATGGATATAATATTTGTCCTAAGGACACAGGACATATGTAATATTAATTTAAGATGCTATATTATGGATATAATATTAATATTTAAAGCCATAAATCATCTATTATGTAATATATGCTATTATATGGATATTATAGTAAGATTAAAGGACACAAATCATCTATTATGTTAGCTTGAGTTGCAGTAGCATGGATATCATATTGGTATTTAAAGCCACAGTGCCACTATTTTATTAGTATTGGATATACTGTATCGCAGATATCAGATTAATATAAAAGCCACTGGGAAACTATTATATTAATTTTGATGCTATGCTATAAAATTGTAATAGTTTTAAAGTTACAGGGCAGCTACTATATCAGTTTTAGATGATAAATTAGCTATTTTATCAGTTTCAGAGGCTACAGTACAAATATCATGTTAGTATTAAAGTGAACAGGTTAGATATTATATTGTCATATAAATGTCATATGGAAGCTACTAAATTAGTTCAATATGCTATAATATTGACATTGCATTGATATGGAAGACCACAATTCAGCTATTGTATCAGCATTAAATACTGTAGTATGAATACCTATTAGCATTAAAGGCCATAGGGCACTATTATTCTACTTTTAGAAGCTTTGGTATGGATATTATATGGCTATTATAGATTACAGGCATCCATTTCATCAGATTTAGATCAACAGTATAGATATTTTATTAATATTAAAGTTTTATACTCTATTATAATTATTATATTACTATGAAATTCTACAAGGCTGCTATATTATCAGTTTTGGTGCTATAGTATGTATGCACTATCAGTATTAAAACATCACTTGACAACTATTACACTAATTTCAGAGGCCACAATTTTTATCTCAATATTAAAGGCTACCAGGCAGCTATTATGTCAGGTTTAGATGTTACAGTATGCATATTATGTTAATATTACAGGTTACAGAGCAGCTATTATATTAGTTTTTGGAAGGCATAGTATGGACATCTTTAATATTAAACACAACAGGCACCTATTAGTCTTAGGTACTATAGCATGGATATCATTAGTATTAAAGATCACAGGGAAGCTATTATAATATTTTCTAAGTACCATAGTGCATATCATATTACCCTTGAAGGCCAAAAGGAAGCTATTTTATTCATTTTAGAGTCTACAATATGAATATAATATTAGAATAAAAGGCTAGATGGAGACTATAATGATGATACATATGGATAAAATTAGTATTAAAAGGGTACAGGACAGCTATTCTGTTAGTTTCAGAGGCCAAAGTATTGATATTATATTAAAGTCAAAGGCTACAGGGCAGCTATTATATTAGTATTAATGCTACAGTATGGATATTATATGACATTTATAGGCCACAGGGCATCTATTTTATTAGTTTTAGATGCTATAATATGGATATTAGTAGTAAAGACCAAAATTCAGATATTATATTTGATTTATGTGCTATAGTATGGAAATTATACAAGTATTAAACACCACAGGACAGCTGCTATAGTACTTTAGGATGCTATATATGCATATTACATTAATATTAAAAACCAAATTCAGCTACTGTTATATTTAGATTGCACATTATAGATATCATATGATCATGAAAAGACACAAAACAGCTCTTATATTAAGTTTATGTGCTTCTCTGTGGAGATTTTATTATTACTGGAATTCACTGGGCAGATAGTATATAAGTCTTAAATGCTGTAATCTGGATATTACATTATAATATCAATAGTATGGGTAAATATTAAACGTCACAGGGAAGTATTATCTTAACGTTAGGTGCTACAATATGGATATCATGTTGGCATGAAGTCCACAGCACAGCTAATATATTAGTATAAAATACTATAGAATGGACATAACATCAGCATTAAAGGCTACAGTAGAGCTATCATATTTATTTTACGTGGTGTATTAGGATATTATATTAGTATTAAATTCCACGGGGAATCTATTACATTAGTTTGTCATGCTGTAGTATTAATACCACATTGATGTTAAATGTCACTTTCCTGCTACAATATTAGCTTTAGATTCTAGAATAAGGATATTACATTAGTATTAATTGCCACAGGGAAGCTATTTTATCAATTTTATAATAGTTGGATATCATGTAAGTATTTAAAGTCACAAGGCAGCATTTATAATCACTTACATTTTATAGTATTGATTTTATACTAGTATTAAAGTCCACAGGGCAGTTATTATATCACTTTTTGATGCAATAGTATGGGTAAATATTAATATTAAAGGCCAAAGGATTAGGGTTAGCGCCCATGGATTCAATACCCAGTACCCTCCCCCCAAAAGATTAAACTCTTCTAAAGTAAAACCTTAGGACATGGTTATATTTTCTCAAACACCTAATTATTTAATTATTCATATAGTTAATTAAAATCAAATAGTTCAAACTAATATAAAATTCAAAGTATGTGGGCTGGGGTTGTAGCTCACTGGTAAAGCACTCATCTAGCATGTGTGTGAGTTTCTTAAGAAAACATGTTGGGCCTAAAACACTTGAGACTCTCAAAATCAAAATACTCTCCTTATAGTGTATTGCATACCTAGACCATCATGAACAGTGGTGTCACATCATAAAGCATGTTCGCATTAAGAATACCATCAAAACTACAAAAAGGCTTTATTGACTGTTGATAAGAAAAATGAACATAATCTAGCTTAGGAAATTATTAACACAATATTAGGATAACATTAGGATAAAATGTAATCATGGCATTTCCCACATGAAATAATTCTAACTACTAATAAATACATAATTTCAAAAGAAAGTCAAATATCTGAAATCAAAAGCAAATTGATACATTTTTAAATAATATTTTGAACAGAGGCAAAACACTTAAAGAGTTCTCCCGCAAGAATTCCTGACAACATAAAGTATCATGCGTATTAGAAGGCCCGTCCCTTTGTATGCAAGGAATAAGAGAACTTACTGATGAATGTAGAACTTTAATAGGACATATGGACATGCTTTCTAAATTTTAGAGAAGAAAAAATATCTTTTTTTAAAAAAAGCTTATTTTTAGTAAATGTATCTGAATTACAAAAAAGCAGCTACTGACTTGTCTCTTACATTTTGAAATGATTTGCATCTCAGGAAATTTCATCTATAGTAGTTTTAAATATCATGAAATATCAATAGTTGACATTAAAAATATCATCATCCCTCTTCTCTTTGAAACTGTTTTGAAATTTTCTTAGAATAATTTCATATGAATTTGGAAGACGCACTGTGGTATATGTGTATATGTGGAAATACATGACCTTTTTAAAAAATCTTTATTTTTAGTTGTAGTTGGACACAATACCTTTGTTTTATTTACTTATTTTTATGTGGTGCTGAAGATTGAACCCAGGGCCTCGCATGTGGTAGGTGAGTGCTCTACTACTGAGCCACAACCCCAGCCCCAATATATGATTTTTTGAAACCATACCTCTCATGCTTGAGTCCTGTCAAAGACATCTTCTATGTGTGTGGTGCTAGGATGGACTCCATGGCCTCTCACATGCCAGGCAAGTGCTCCGCCACTGAGCTGCACACCCAGTCTCCAAAGATACCTTAATAAGTGGAAATTAATTAAAATCATTTGATTATGAGCATTTCCAAACAATACAATTCTCTCAAACCAATTCTCTCAATCAAAATCAAAGTAACCTAAAAGTAATTTTTAAAACATTCCTTATAAAAAATAGAAGTCCACAGAATTAAAAATTCTATAAAGGGCTAGATTTGTGGTGCAAAGGCAGAACATTTGCCTGGAATGTGTCAGGCCCTGGGTTTAATCCTCAGCAACACATATAAATAAACAAAATAAATAAATAAAATAAAAAGATCCACTGACAACTAAAAAAAATATTTTAAAAATTCTGTAGAAAACTGAAAGAATATTAATCAAAAATTGAATTGGAAAAACCTACTGCCCAGAACTGGAGACCTGGAGGCCATGGGGAATTACATTACAAAGTAACTCTAAAATTAGAAAATGAGTCAATTAACATACAGAACCTTGGGCTGATATTAGAGTTCTCCCACTGGATGGGATCCTGGGATCATCAGGGCTCAAGGCTGACTGTCATCTGCCCTTTAACAAATTCTGACTTTATTTCAAATGTTCATGATCTATAGAGAAAATAAAAAGAGAGAAAGGTGACTTTTCTAAAGTTATTTTATGGTATATTGAATTCTGATACAGTCAGGATAATTCATCCAATGCAGGATGTCAGTGTTTATACAACAGATGTTATTTGTGCACCATTACAAATATACTGCCAATTAGCACAGCAGCCAGGGAGCTGCTCATCCTAGACTAGCAGGGACAGAGTCTGGAGGAGGGGGAGGGGAGGTCAGGAGGAGGAGGGGGCCTGGAAGATGGCTGGGGTCTGGAGAAGAGGCAGGGTCTTAAAGAGGAGGAGGGTTGGGCTGGGGTTATGGCTCCGTGGTAGAGCGCTTGCCTAGCATGTGGCACTGGGTTCAAACCTTAGCACCACATAAAAATAAATAAACAAAATAAAGGCGTTGTGTCCATGTGCAAAACAAAAATTTTTTTAAAAAAAAAGAGAGAGAGAGAGGAAGGTGAGGTCTGCAGGAGGAGCAGGACAGGAAGAAGGGAAAGGTCTGGAGGAGAGGCAGGGTCTGAAGGAGGGGGAGAATGAATCACAAGGGGGCAGGGCTTGGCAGATGGGTGGGACCTGACAGAGGGACAGGCCCTAGAACATGAGTAAGACATAGAGGAGAGGCAGGGTAGGAAGGAGGGGGAAGGTGGTTCAGGAGGCAAGGCAGGGCCGAAGAATATGGGTGGGGTCTGGAGAAGAGGCAGGGTCTGGAGGGGGAAGCCTTAGCAAGAGGGTCCTGGAGGGGTGGCTTCTTGCTAATTAAACTCTCCACCAAAAGAAAAATGTGTGGCAGTGGTAGCTCAGTGGTAGAGTGCTTGCCTAGCATGTGTGAGGCACTGGGTTTGATCCTCAGCACCACATTTAAATAAATAAAATAAATGTATTGTGCCCTTCTATAACTAAAAAAAAATTTAAACAAAACTAAGCAAAGATTAAAGAATAAAAATGTGGTTCAGGGGCTGGAGATGTGGCTCAAGCGGTAGCGCGCTCGTCTGGCATGCGTGCGGCCCGGGTTCGATCCTCAGCAAAGATGTTGTGTCCGCCGAAAACTAGAAAATAAATATTGAAAAATTCTCTCTCTCTCTCTCTCTCTCTCTCTCTCTCTCTCTCTCTCTCTCTCTCCCACTCTCTCTTTAAAAAAAAAATGTGGTTCATTATTAAAAATACAGGGGATGTATTTTTTTAATAAATTCTGGCTTTGTTAGAAGTAATATATTTTAACCTAAGCGGTTCAGAAGGCTGAGGCAGAAGGATCTTGAGTTCAAAACCAGCCTCAGCAAAAGCAAGCATGAAGCAACTCAGTGAAACCCTGTCTCTATAATTCAAAATAGGGCTGCCCCACACCAGGCACTTCCCTCAGGCTGCTCTGAGGAGAATGGAACCCTGGGTGTCCCT
Source organism: Callospermophilus lateralis (assembly GCF_048772815.1). NCBI lineage: Eukaryota > Metazoa > Chordata > Mammalia > Rodentia > Sciuridae > Callospermophilus > Callospermophilus lateralis. The sequence goes on along the minus strand of NC_135318.1, from coordinate 109,133,194 downwards.
AGAGACATGACCCACGAGGCTCCTCACACCAGGAATCTTCCTCAGCCACTCTGAAGAGAAGGGAACCCCGGGCATCCCTAGAGACGTGGCCCAAGAGAGTCCCCACACTGGCGTCTCCTCCAGACGCTCTGAGAAGGGAACCCCGGGCCTACTTAGAGACATGACCTGTGAGGATCCCCAACCCTGGCATCTCCCTCAGGAAACCCTAGAAACCCTAGAAACATGCCACATGAGGGTCCCCAAGACAGGCGTCCCCCTCAGGCTGATCTAAAGACAAAGGAACCCCAGGCATTCCTAGAGCCATGACTCACGAAAGTCTCTAAGCCGAGTCCGCTGAGGCTGCTCTAAGGAGAAGGGAGCTCCGGGAGTCCCTGGAGGCATGACCCATGAGGGTCCCCAACCTCGTGTCTCTCTCAATCGGATCTGAGAAGGGAGCTCTGCTCCTCTCTGTGGAGTGACCCAACACTCCAGTGAGCTGGGGCTCTCCCAGGCTGGTCCTGAGGGGGAAGCCAGCTCTTCTCACTCTCAGGGAGGCAGCATTAAAGATGGCGGCGAGGCCCTGCCCCTTCTTGACCACGCCCCTTTAACAGCGTGCACGTGCACCAGCTGCTCAGGGCTCAGAGGCGGGGCCTCTCCTGGCTCCCTGGTGAATGTCAGCACCTTCTTCCACCCTCAGCAGTTACTGAATAAAATCTGTTCCCACTGCTGTAACTAGGTCTGGCTGTGGCACCATGAGGAGTGGAATCTCAGAAGAGGAGAAATGGAGTCCAGGAGACCCCTCCCTCTACTCCACCAGTCCAAGGGCTGCAGCAGCCTGAGCCAGGTGGGCAGAGGCACAGAGGGAGGCTTCCACAGTGAGTCTGGACCCTCACTCAGGAGCGCAAGGGCAGAGACCACCACAAAGGCTTCTGGGACATGTAGTCTTTGAGACAGAATGACTTAGCCAGGGTCTGCCCCATTTTAGCATCAGGAATTTTAAGAAAATCTGTTAATTCCCAGCCCAGTGTGACCACTGTAGGAGGGTAGAAGAACCTGAGCTCAGACCAAATTCCCAGTAGCCTCTGAGAGCTTTCTAGGTCATTCAGTCTGTCCTTCCTGTCCAGCTCTCACCATAGATGCCTCTGGGAGCTACAGGCTACACAGATTCAGGGTTCCCAGGGATTCTAGACAGTGTAGTCCGGTGCTCTGCTCACACAGTCTTTGCCCTTCAGGACCATGGAAGTTGTGTGCTATGTGCTGGCCCAGGCACCCTGGAGGACCCTGGCAGTGGACTCTGGTGTTCTACCCATGCAACCCTCACCCCAGAAGCCTAGGGGCTGCAAGATGCACATTTACCCTCATACCACCAGGATTCTGGGTAGTGCAGTCTTGTATTCTACAATGCAGCCCAGCTGCAGAGGTCTCTGTGAGCTGCAGGCTACTCAGGCACCCCTAGTGATTCTGAACAGTGTAGTCTGGCATTCTGACCATTTAGCCCTCACTCCAGAAGCCTATGGGGCCTTCAAGTAGCACATTCACCCTCATATACCCACCCAGAATTCTGGGTAGTGTAATCCAGTCTTCTACAATGCAGCCCCCACCCCCAGTAGAGGTCTCTAGAAATTGTAGGCTACACAGTCATTCAGGCATCCCTAGGGATTCTGGACAGTGTAGTCTGGTGTTCTGCCAAGGCAGCCATCACTACAGTGGATTCTGGGAGCTGCAAGCCCCCAAGGATCATGGGTATTATAGCCTGGTGCTATGTTCAACTGTACAGTGACTACTTAGAGCTCGGAGCCCCCAGGAATTCTGAGTATTGTAGTCAGTTCTACTCAGTCAGCCCTGACTGCAGAGGCCTCTGAGAGCTGTGGGCCATTGATTATTCTGGGTTGTGCAGTCCATCCTACCTAAGTGGACTTCACCATCAAAGGTCTGGGATCTGTGTAGCACAAGCCTGCCTAGACACCCCTGGGAGTCTGTGTAGTGCAATACAAAACTTGCCCTGGCAGTACTCAAAAGGTAGGCGTCTGGGAGATGCAGGCCCCCAGGGATTCTGGTAGCACTGTCTTGCCTTCTGCCTCCATAGCCCTCACTGTGGAAGCCTCTGAGAGTTCCAGGCCACATGGACACCAGGCACCTCCAAGAATTCTAGGTAGTAAAGCTCAGCTCCCTACCCTGCAGCCCTCACTATTGCAGATCCTGGGAACTGTGATCCCCCCTGAGGATTCTGGATAAGGTAGTCCAGTGTTTTGCCTACATGTCCCTACTGCAAGGGCCATGAGAACTGAAGGCCACATGCTTGCCTTGGTACTGAAGACCTCACTGTGGAAGCCTCCTGGAATTGCAGGCAGCACACCCACCAGTGTGTCCCCAGGAATTGTAGGTAGTGTAGTCTGACCTGCATAATGCACAGCTCTCACTTGGGAGGCCTCTAGGAATTGCAGGCTGCATACTCACCTGGGAAACACACCTCACCAAGGATTCTGGATACTGTAGTTAAGCTCTCAGTCCAACAGTCCTCACAACAGAGGATCCTGAGAGCTGCTGGCACCGAGATTTGTGGGTAATATAGTCCTATGTTTTTCCTACTCACTGCAGAAAATTCTGAAGCTCAAATTCCCCCTTAGGATTGTGGGTAATGCAGTTCAATGGTCTGCATACTCACCACAGAGGATTCTGGGAACTGCAGTCCCTGAGGGTTCTGGATAATGCAGTCTAGGGTTTGCCTGCACAGTCCTGCTGAGGATCACAGGAGCTGAAGACCCCAAGCTTTCCCTGGTACCCTAGAGATTCTAGGTAGTGTGCTCGAACAATACAACTGTCACCACAGAAACATCTGAGACTTACAGGGTCGGGGTATGAAGACATCCCCAGAAGTTCTGAGCATTGAAGTCTAGTATTCTGCCCTTGCAATTCTCACCCCAGAGGCTCTTGGGCAGAGCAGGCACCCAAAAGTAATTGGTAGCATAGTTTGCTTTTTGGTCACTACAGACCTCTGTGCACAGGTCTCTCTGCAAGCTGCAGGTCCCCAAGAATTATGGGTAGCACAGTTTGTCATTTGACCCATGCTGTCCTCACTTCAGAAGGCTCTGGTAACTGCAATGAGGATTCTGCAGTTACCCAGGATTCAGGGTAGTGCAATCCATTGTAATCTTTACATCTCTCACCCTAGAGGCTCCTGAGGGCTTCTTACTACATTTTCATGAGTCCTTACCCTCAGGCCCCAGTGATACTCCAGGCACTGGGCCCTCCCTGCACCACCTTGAGGGGGCATATGTGTCCTTAGACACTCAAGCCACACAAAATACATTGATATATCATGATAATGAGCAGCCAAAGCCTCAGTAAGAAATACTGTTGTTGTTGTGGGGCTGGGGATGTGGCTCAAGTGGTAGCGTGCTCACCTGGCATGTGGGGAGCGCTGGGTTTGATCCTCAGCACCACATAAAAATAAATAAAGATGTTTTGCCACCAAAAACTAAAAAATAAATATTAAAAAAAGAAATACTGTTGTAAAATAAGTTCTGCTTAAATATTACCTGAGAAAGTACATGGCATAACTTCCTTCTCAGCACACCAGGCAGTGCAGAGGAAGCTTCTTCCTCATGTTTTCCTCACGTGGACCTCAGTCATCCTGAATCCACAGTGGAGTCTCCATGGGTAGGTGCCGAGGAGAAGGAAGCTCTGGTCCTCACCATAGATATATCCACCAGGCATCCCCAGGCCTTGGTATCTTTCTAGATGTGTCCCCAGGATTAAAAAAAAAAAAAAAAAAAAAAAAAAGGTCTACACCTTAGATAGAGCCCCTAGGAGTCCCTAAATGTGGCATCTCTCAGGTGGGTCCCCAGGAGAAGGAAGTTTGATTAGGGCACAGAACACAGCCCCCAAAAGCAGTTGATCAAAGAAAGTTGTTCTGAGCGCCCCCTGCTGGCCACTGTAGACAGTGCAGGATGGTGGGTGTTCACTGTTCAGAGCTGCACCCCCTTGTGCTAGGCACAGTGAAGCTCTAAAATTTATAGTTGTGACTATTCCAGGTCATGATTTTGGAAATCAAAAAGAAATAGAGGGGCTGGGGATGTGGCTCAAGCGGTGGCGCGCTCGCCTGGTATGCGTGCGGCCCGGGTTCGAACCTCAGCACCACATACAAAACAAAGATGTTGTGTCCGCCGATAACTGAAAAACAAATATTAAAATTCCCTCTCTCTCTCTCTCTCTCTCTCTCTCTCTCTCTCTCTCTCCCTCTCCCTCTCCCTCTCTCCCTCTCTCCCTCTCTCCCTCTCTCCCTCTCTCACTCTCTCTTTAAAAAAAGAAAGAAAGAAAGAAAGAAATAGAGCCTACCATCCTATGTCTTGATCAGAATGGATGGAGATAGCAAGCAGCAAAATACATGGCCCATAGATAAAATTTCATTGAATTCAGCAATCATGTAGAGGAAACAGTGAAATTTATAAACTGGAATAAGAAAAATTTAAAATAGAGACCCCAAATCTGAAGTACTTTCATGTAAGTCTTAAAGTACAATCATTCTTTCAGAAAATCTTGAAATGTTTAGAAAGAAATCAAATGAAATATAAATAAATGCAGATATACTTTGTTCAGGTCTCAATATAATTAAGATGAAATTATCTCAAACCTGACCTGAAAATTCAGTGCATTCCAGAAATTCCCAACAAACTGTTTTTAAACCTAGACTAGACAGCACTGACTGCAAAAGGACACACTTCAAGAAGCCACACATATGTACACCAGAACCTACCAAAATACTCTCTAGACTTGCATTTAAAATGGGAAACTGTAAAACTCTAGAAGATATGCATGACCACATGTTTCATGAATACAACCCCCTCCAAAAAAAATCCATGAAAGCTGGGGATGTGACTCAGTGGTTAAGCACCCCTGGGTTCAATCCCTGCTAACAAACAAACAAACAATAACAACAAGAAATCCATGAAAGAAAAACCTGATAATGTGGACTGTATTAAACTGCTCTGTAAAAAAAAAAAAAAAAATCATATTAAGGCGATAAAAAGACAAGTCAAAGACTGGGGGAAACTTTGGAAAGTATATGTCTAAAACAAACTTGTGTACAAAATATAGTAAGACACTCAACAATAACCCAACATAATGGGTAAAGATCTGAACAGACAAAGCACAAGAAAGATACAAGATGGCAAAGAAGCATAGAAATGACTCTTAGTATCACCTGTCATGAGGAAAGCATAAAACTAAGACCCCAATGTACACTGCACAACTATTAAGCTGCTAAGGTCTTTACTAAAGTGTAGTATCAACCATGAGGATGATGAGCAGCCACAGGAACTCTTTTGAGACCCTGCCTCTAAATAAAATACAAAAAAGGGCTGGGGATGTGGCTCAGTGATTAAGTGCCCCTGGATTCAATCCCCAGTACACACACACACACACACACACAAAAAAAAAAAAAAAAAAAAAAGATTAAACTACTCTAAAGTAAAACCTTAGGACATGGTTATATTTCCTCAAACACCTACTTGTTTAATTATTTATACAGTTAATTACTGGTAACTGAAATTCTTAGCTAGTTCTGTATTTTATTAGGAACATTTATAACACAAAAATCAAATAGTTCAAACTAATATAAAATTCAAAGTATGTGCCTCTTTTACATATTTCATGTTGAAGTAATAACATATGATAACTTATTATATTTTTAACATGTCACTAAGTTCTAGGTTTGTCTTCTTAAAACTTGATCACTACAGGGGAAAAAAACGACATTTTAGAGATTCTATTTCAACTCATGGCTTAACTTTCCCTAAAGAGTGACTTTATTTTTAAAAAGTCCTAATACTAATTGACTCACTGTGACTGAATGACTTACCCCAAAGAATCCTTGTCTCTATTTTATTTCTATGCAGACCTTTTAGCAGCAATATAATCAAATATTTGTCACTGGGACAAATAGTCAAAGAAATAGTCATCTCCTCCAAGACCTCTACAGGAAGTGGTGAGCCAAGAGAAACAGAGGTGTCAACTCAGTCCAGGAGTGATAATAGATGCTGCTGTGTTGTGGGAAAACACTCTACCTTTTAGAAATCACAAGGAGCTATGGATGCCCAAACTCTTGCATGAGTTTAAATCCAGTTGAAATTCTAAGTAATGTTATTGTCACTAGCTCATCATGAAGCTCATGACAACTAAAGGATCTATGGTGCTGAAGATGTAGCTCTGTGATAGAAAGATTTCCTAGCATGCAGGAAGCCCTAGGACCAACCTCCAGAACTACAAAAGGAAAAAAAAGAATTTATGTCTTATTTGTGTAATCAAATAGAAAATGAATAATCATTCCTCTTAAGAAAACTTGTTGGGCCTAAAACACTTGAGACTCAGAATCAAAATACTCTCCTTATAGTGTATTGCATTGCTAGACCATCAAGAACAGTGGTGTCACATCATAAAGCATGTTCACATTAAGCTTACCATCAAAACAACAAAAAGGCTTTATTGACTGTTGATAAGAAAAATGACACAAGCCACTCATCTCAGCTATTTGGGAGGATAAAGCAGAAAGATCACAAATTTGAGGCTGACATTAGCAATTCAGCTAGACCCTGTCTCAAAATGAAATTGTAACAAGGACTGGGGACATATGTAGCTCAGGGCTTGCATAGCACATGCAAGGCCCTGGGTTTGATTCCCAGTGCCCCACCCCCCCCCCCAAAAAAAAAAAAAAACTTCTCCAGGTGAGACATCTGATAACAGTCAACTAGTCAACTATGGCAGGTACAGAACAGGACAGAAGCCATTATGTCAACCTCCTCAAAATAATTAAATTAAACCTGCACTTTGTTCAGCTCACAATACTAACATGTCTGATTTCTACTTCTAATAATTCAAATATAACCATTTGAATATGATCAGAAGTGCATGTACTTTTCTAATGAATCCAACAAATATGAGAGAGATACTCAACTGCATTCTGAAGGTCACCTTATAAGCACAACACTAGGATAAAATGTAATCATGGCATTTCCCACATGAAATAACCTTAAATGCTAATAAATACATTAAAACTATTAAATAGTAATAAATACCTAATTTCAAAAGAAAGACAAATTTATGAAATCAAAAGCAAATTGATACATTTTTAAATGATATTTTGAATAGAAGAGGCAAAATTCTTAAAGGGTTCTCCCACAAGAATTCCTGACAACATAAAGTATCATGCTCATTAGAAGACCCATCCCTTTGTATGCAAGGAATAAGAGAACTTACTGATGAAGGTAGAACTTTAATAGGACATATGGACATGCTTTCTAAATTTGAAAAGAAGAAAATATCTTTTTTTAAAAAAAGCTTATTTTTAGTAAATGTATCTGAATTACAAAAAAGCAGCTACTGACTGGTCTCTTACATTTTGTAATGATTTGCACCCTAGGAGATTTCATCTATAGTGGTGTTAAATATCATAAAATATCAACAGTTAAAATTAAAAATATCATCATCCCTCTTCTCTTTTAAAACTGATTTGAAATTTTCTTAGAATAATTTCATGTGAATTTGGGAGAGGCACTGTGGTATATGTGTATATGTGTAAATACATGATCTTTTAAAAAAATATTTATTTTTAGTTGTAGTTGGACACAATACCTTTGTTTTACTTACTTATTTTATGTGGTGCTGAGGAACCAACCCAGCTCCTCCCATGTGGTAGGTGAGTGCTCTACCACTGAGCCACAACCCCAGCCCCAATACATGATCCTTTTAAAGCATACCTCTAATGCTTGAGTCCTGTCAAAGACATCTTCTGGGATGGACTCCATGGCCTCTCACATGCCAGGCAAGTGATCTGCCATTGAGCTGCACACCCAGTCTCCAAAGACATGTTAAAAATATAATAAGTTATCATATGTTATTACTTCAACATGTCACTAAGTTCTAGGTTTGTCTTCTTAAAACTTGATCACTACAGGGGAAAAAAACGACATTTTAGAGATTCTATTTCAACTCATGGCTTAACTTTCCCTAAAGAGTGACTTTATTTTTAAAAAGTCCTAATACTAATTGACTCACTGTGACTGAATGACTTACCCCAAAGAATCCTTGTCTCTATTTTATTTCTATGCAGACCTTTTAGCAGCAATATAATCAAATATTTGTCACTGGGACAAATAGTCAAAGAAATAGTCATCTCCTCCAAGACCTCTACAGGAAGTGGTGAGCCAAGAGAAACAGAGGTGTCAACTCAGTCCAGGAGTGATAATAGATGCTGCTGTGTTGTGGGAAAACACTCTACCTTTTAGAAATCACAAGGAGCTATGGATGCCCAAACTCTTGCATGAGTTTAAATCCAGTTGAAATTCTAAGTAATGTTATTGTCACTAGCTCATCATGAAGCTCATGACAACTAAAGGATCTATGGTGCTGAAGATGTAGCTCTGTGATAGAAAGATTTCCTAGCATGCAGGAAGCCCTAGGACCAACCTCCAGAACTACAAAAGGAAAAAAAAGAATTTATGTCTTATTTGTGTAATCAAATAGAAAATGAATAATCATTCCTCTTAAGAAAACTTGTTGGGCCTAAAACACTTGAGACTCAGAATCAAAATACTCTCCTTATAGTGTATTGCATTGCTAGACCATCAAGAACAGTGGTGTCACATCATAAAGCATGTTCACATTAAGCTTACCATCAAAACAACAAAAAGGCTTTATTGACTGTTGATAAGAAAAATGACACAAGCCACTCATCTCAGCTATTTGGGAGGATAAAGCAGAAAGATCACAAATTTGAGGCTGACATTAGCAATTCAGCTAGACCCTGTCTCAAAATGAAATTGTAACAAGGACTGGGGACATATGTAGCTCAGGGCTTGCATAGCACATGCAAGGCCCTGGGTTTGATTCCCAGTGCCCCACCCCCCCCCCCAAAAAAAAAAAAAACTTCTCCAGGTGAGACATCTGATAACAGTCAACTAGTCAACTATGGCAGGTACAGAACAGGACAGAAGCCATTATGTCAACCTCCTCAAAATAATTAAATTAAACCTGCACTTTGTTCAGCTCACAATACTAACATGTCTGATTTCTACTTCTAATAATTCAAATATAACCATTTGAATATGATCAGAAGTGCATGTACTTTTCTAATGAATCCAACAAATATGAGAGAGATACTCAACTGCATTCTGAAGGTCACCTTATAAGCACAACACTAGGATAAAATGTAATCATGGCATTTCCCACATGAAATAACCTTAAATGCTAATAAATACATTAAAACTATTAAATAGTAATAAATACCTAATTTCAAAAGAAAGACAAATTTATGAAATCAAAAGCAAATTGATACATTTTTAAATGATATTTTGAATAGAAGAGGCAAAATTCTTAAAGGGTTCTCCCACAAGAATTCCTGACAACATAAAGTATCATGCTCATTAGAAGACCCATCCCTTTGTATGCAAGGAATAAGAGAACTTACTGATGAAGGTAGAACTTTAATAGGACATATGGACATGCTTTCTAAATTTGAAAAGAAGAAAATATCTTTTTTTAAAAAAAGCTTATTTTTAGTAAATGTATCTGAATTACAAAAAAGCAGCTACTGACTGGTCTCTTACATTTTGTAATGATTTGCACCCTAGGAGATTTCATCTATAGTGGTGTTAAATATCATAAAATATCAACAGTTAAAATTAAAAATATCATCATCCCTCTTCTCTTTTAAAACTGATTTGAAATTTTCTTAGAATAATTTCATGTGAATTTGGGAGAGGCACTGTGGTATATGTGTATATGTGTAAATACATGATCTTTTAAAAAAATATTTATTTTTAGTTGTAGTTGGACACAATACCTTTGTTTTACTTACTTATTTTATGTGGTGCTGAGGAACCAACCCAGCTCCTCCCATGTGGTAGGTGAGTGCTCTACCACTGAGCCACAACCCCAGCCCCAATACATGATCCTTTTAAAGCATACCTCTAATGCTTGAGTCCTGTCAAAGACATCTTCTGGGATGGACTCCATGGCCTCTCACATGCCAGGCAAGTGATCTGCCATTGAGCTGCACACCCAGTCTCCAAAGATACCTTAATAAATGGAAATTAATTAAAATAATTTGATTATGAGCATTTCCAAACAAGAAAATTCTCTCAAACAAAACAATTCTCTCAATCAAAAACAAAGTAAGCTAAAAGTAATTTGTAAAATATTCCTTATAAAAAATAGAAGTCCACAGAATTAAAAATTCTATAAAGGGCTAGAGTTGTAGCGCAAAGGCAGAGTATTTGCCTGGCAAGTGTTAGGCCCTGGGTTCAATCCTCAGCACCACATATAAACAAAATAAGTAAATAAAATAAAAAGATCCACTGACAACTAAAAAATATTTTAAAAATTATGCAGAAAATTTAAAGAATATTAGTTAAAAATTGAATAGAAAAACCCTACTGCACAGAGCTGGAGGCAATGAGGAATTACATAGAAAAATAACTCTAAAATAAGAAAAATAAATGAATCAATTAGCATACAGAACCTTGGGCTGGTATTAGAGTTCTCCCACTGGATGGGATCCTGGGATCATCAGGGCTCAAGGCTGACTGTCATCTGCCCTTTAACAAATTCTGATTTTATTTCAAATGTTCATTATCTATAAACAAAAAGAGAGAGAAAAAAGGTGACTTTTCTAAATTTATTTTATGGTATATCAAATCCTGATATAGTCAAGATAATTCACCCAATGCAGGATGTCAGTGTTTATACAACGGACGTTATTTGTGCACCATTACAAATATACTGCCAATTAGCACATCAGCCAGGGAGCTACTCATCCTAGACTAGCAGGGGCAGAGTCTGAAGGAGGGGGAGGGAAGGTCAGGAGGAGGAGGAGGGGGCATGGAAGATGGGTGGGGTCTGGAGAAGAGGCAGGGTCTTAAAGAGGAGGAGGGTTGCGCTGGGGTTTATGGCTCAGTAGCAGAGCGGTTGCCTAGCATGTGTGAGGCACTGGCATCAATTCTCAGGACCACATAAAAATAAAGAAACAAATGTAGAACTTTAACAAGACGTAGTGATATGCTTTCTAAATTGAAAAGTAGAAAAGAAAATGTCTATTTAAAAAATTTATTTTTAGTAAAAATATTTCTTAATTACAAAACTCAGCTATTGACTTGTCTCTTACACATTGTAATGACTTGAGTCCTTAGGAAACTTCATCTACAGTGGTTTTAAGAATCATGCAGGGGACTGGGGTTGTGGCTCAGCGGTAGAGCACTCACCTAGGATGTGTGAGGCCCTGACTCAGATTCTCAAAAGCACATAAAAATAAATAAAATAAAGGTTTAAAAAAAGAATCATGCAATATAATACTTGACATTGAAATGTTTTCTTAGAAAATTTTCATCGAAATCTGGAAGAGATATTGTGGTGTATATATATAAATACATAATGTTTTTAAACATATCTCTGGATACCTCTGATCCTTGAGTTCTGCCAAATGACATTGTGTGTGTATGTAAATATATGTGTGTGTGTGGGGGGGTGCTGGGATGTGGCTTTATAATAACAGTGTATCCCTCTGTGTGTGTGTGGTGCTGGGATGTGGCTTTATAATAACAGTGTATCCCTCTTCTTAACTGTTATTATAAAGCCAAGTTCCTTTTATTCTACATTCATCTTATCATCATTTAAATACATTACCACATTCATGGACAATGAATTATTTTGGCAGAAGCTGTAGAGCACTTGAAAACTAAAATGTAAGATGCTATTTATTATAGATCAATCAATTCAAGATAAATGATTTCTAATTTGAAGATGTAAGCCAGTAGAAAAGCTAGATTGGGCTCATAAACACCTGACTCTTGGTGCAGGCACTGACTTCCTCAACAAGACCCATAAAGGTCAAAAAATAAAACCAAGACTCAATAAGTGGAATGCCTTCAAATTAAAATGCTCTGCCCTGTAAAGGAAATAGGATCATGAAGAGAGCCCCTCAGAATGGGAGAAAGTCTTTTCCATCTACTTTTCCAACAAGGGATTAATATCCAGAAATATAAATAACTCAAAACATGTAACAACAGAAAAATGAATAGCTCAATACAAAAATGGGTGAAAGAACTAAGCAGACATTTCTCAAAAGGAGAAATACAAATGGCCAAAAACATGGGGAAAAAAAGGTTCAACATCCCTGGCAATCAGAGAAATGCAAATCACATGTACATTAAGATTTCATCTAAAGTTAGAAGGGCAAACATCAGGAATACAAAAAGCAACAAACTCTGGTGAGGATATGGAGAAAGGTACACTCACCTGTTATTTGTGCAGACGAATGCAACCAACCACTATGGACAGCAGTACAGAGATTCCTTAAGAAACTAGAAATGAAGCCATCACATGATCCAGCTGTTCCTCCCACCCTTTTTTTTTTTTTTTTGGTGTTTTTTTTTTTTTTTTTTTTGGTATTTACCTAAAAGAACAAAAATCAGCATGCTATAGGAATACAGCCATATCAATGTTTAAGCCAGCACAATTCTCAGTAGCCAAGCTATGAAACCTTCCCAGGTGTCTGTCAACAGATGAGCAGATAAAGAAAGCATGGCAAATACACACATCAGAGTTTTACTCAGCCATAAAGGAGAATGAAATTACTGCATCTGCTGGTAAATGAGTGGAACTGGAGAACATCATGCTAACTGAAATAAGCCAGACTCTGAAAGCCAAGGTCAAATGTTTCATCTTATACACAGAAACTAGAGGTAAATAAGGAAACATAAAATGGGGAGATCCCATAAAGATAGAAGGGAGGTCAGTGGAATAGAAGGGGGTGTAGGGGGAGAGAGGAGGGATGGGAAAAGGGAGGAACTGCAGAATGAAACTGACCAAATGATCTAAGTACATATACGACCACACCACAGTGAATCCCCCTCCATGTCTGTCTACAAACCACCAGTTTAACAAAACAATAAATAAATAGAAGAAAGACCAGTAGAGAAAGGGGAGCAGGAGGATGGAGGTGGAGGGTACATGGAAATACTGGGGTGAAACTGAACAAATTATACTTCATGCATACATCAAAATGGACCCCACTATTATGGATAAGTAAAATGCACCAGGGCTGGGGTTGTGGCTCAGTGGTACAGCACTCACCTAGCACATGTAATGCCCTGGATTTGATCCTCAGCACCACATAAAAATAAAGAAATAAAGGTACTGTGTCTAGCTACAACTAAAAAAATATTTTAAAAAATTGTCAAAAGAGGGAAGATGCACATATACTGACAATTAAACTGGAATTCTCTCAACCAAAGAAAAATGTGGTTCATGAGTTTAGTTTCATGAGTTTAGTTCCATGAAATGTGGTTCATGAGTTTAGTACATGGAATAAACTTTCTTAATATTTTTAGATGTAGATCAGACAAACACCTGTATCTTATTTATTTATTTGTGGTGCTGAGGATCAAACCCAGGGCCTCACACATGCTAGGCAAGCACTCTACCAGGAAGCTTCAGCCCCAGCCCTGAAATACATTTTTAATAAATAAATTTGTTACAAATAACATACTAAACTAAAATAAAGTAGTGGGCTGTTAACACATGTGTTTTTCCATATTTCCGTGTTCTTGAGTCTCACTATCAATAAATAAAACACAATCCATTGACAACTAAAATAATATTTGAAAAAATAAGCAATAAGGAACACAAGTAATGGAGTCTCTCCTGGGCTTAGAACCCTCGTTCATCATTTCTCCTTCATCCCACCCAGGTTCTCCAGGAAAAACCTGGGGTAACTGTAGAAAGATGATGAGGGGCTGGGGCTGGGGCTCCGTGGTAGAGCAGTCGCCAAGCACGTGCAAGGCACTGGGTTCAATCCTCAGCACCACATGAAAATTTAATAAATTAAAAAAAGGTATTAGGTCCAACTACATCTAAATTTTATTTTAACTTATGGCAATATATACCTAATGTAAATTATTTTTAAACAGACGATGAGGGTCACAACCTAGACCTGCTGCAGAGCCAGCCTGAATGAAATAGTGAAGGAGCAGGGCGCACAGCCAGGCTCTTCTCAGCTCAGTCCCAAGGTGGGGCTCTCTCCTCACCAATACCACATTTCCCACACCTGCTGCGGGTCATTCCAGAGGCATCTAGTGCAATTCCCTCAGGCAACTCAGAACAAGAGAGCTCCAGGCATCCCTAGAGACATGACGCACAGTGTCCCCAAGCCAGGCATCCACCAGAGGTAGCTCTGAGGGCTAGGGCGCTGCAGCTGTCTCTAGAGACATGGCCCATGAGGGTCCCCAAGCCAGGTGGCTCCCTGAGGCAGTCTGAGGAGAAGGAAGCTCCAAGAGTCCCTAGAGACATGACCCACAGTGTCCCCAAGCTAGGTGGCTCCCTGAGGTAGCTCTGAGGAGAAGGGAGTTCCGGACATCCCTAGAGACATGACCGGCAGTGTCCCCAAGCTAGACATCACCCTCAGGCTGCTATAAGGAGAAGGGAGCTCCGGGCGTCCCTACAGACACGACTGACAGTGCCCCCAAGCCAGGCGCCCACCTGAGGCAGCTCTGAGAAGAAAGGAGCTCCAGGCATTCCTAGGGACGTGACCCATAGTGTCCCCGAACCAGGCATTCACCTGAGGTAGCTGTGAGGAAAAGGGGGCTCGGGCCCTCCCTGAGGGGCACCCACAGTTTCCAGGAGCCAGGCTCTGCCATCTGGGCCCTGAGGAGAAAGCTCACCTCTCACCCTGAAGGAGGTGGACTGGCGTCAAAGATGGCGACGAGGCCCCACCCCTGATGACCACGCCCCCCATAGGCACAAGACTGGATGGCCACACCCCATGGCTATGGCCCCTGATGACCACGCCCTGCAGGACCCTGCTCATGCTCAGAGGTGCCCACCCCTAGGTTCCTGGTAAAGCTCAGCCCTTTCTCCACTCTCAGCTGTTACTGGATAAAACCTGTTCCCACTGCCCTCAGGAGGTCTCAGCACATTCACTGGCGGCAATGAGTTGGGTAGGTGATTGGTTAGTACAACAGGGGGATTCCTTTGAACTGATTGGTTTAGGCCATGAGGGGTGGATGTGCTAAACTACATGGTTTCCCAATATGTTATCAACCACAACAAAGTACTTGGGGGTCATCTGGCATCCTGGGTATTTCCCTGTCTCATGCTGATTGGAGGTTGCTAGGGGATTGCTATGGGTCCTCACCTAGCCTGAGTCAGGGACACCTGGTGCTGCAGACCTCTCCTGTTATTTACAGACAGACAACTCAGCAGGGTGGGTATGTGCCTAGGAGTGCTCTGTGGGTTATTCCAAGGACAAGTCTTGCACAGGCTTTGCTCTGAGGTAGAGGCTGGTTTCTCAAAAATGGAGTCACATCAGTTTCACAAGGGACATCACCAGGGAGGGGGAGGGGAGGAAGGTGGTCAGAAAAGGGGTGGTGGAATATCACCCAGGGAGGGGCAGGGGGAGGAAGTTTGTCAGATACAGGGTGATGGGACCTCATCTGGGGACAGGGAGGGGAGGAAGGTGGTCAGATAAGGTGTGATGGGACATCACCCAGGGAGGGGTAGGGGGAGGAAGTTTGTCAGATACAGGGTGATGGGACATCATCCGGAGAGGGGGAGGGGAGGAAGGTGGTCAGATACAGGGTGATGGGACATCATCCGGGGAGGGGGAGGGGAGAAAGGTGGTCAGATACAGGGTGATGGGACATCACCCGGGAGGGGGAGGTTGAGGCATGAGATCCTGTATCTGGTGACCAGTTATCAAGGGTGGCTCTGGCTACATTTGGGTTCACAGGGACCTGCTGGATGGCTGCAGGGCTTCCTGCACCTAAGTGTCGCAGGCAAGCAGAGACAGACAGCCACGTGATCAGAGGAGACCGCTCCAGAAGGTGTGATTTCAGCTGAGGCCCAGAACAAAAGGAGTAGTGAAAAGCTGGGGATCCCGGGGTCTGAAATGCACACCAGGTGGACAGAGGATGGACACCAAGAGCGGGAGTTGGGGCGTGTCCAGGAAGGACAGGAAGGGCCCAGGTGGCCAAAGGGTACAGCACTGAAGAGAGCCCAGGCCCTGGAAGGGCCGAGTGTGTTCGGAGAAACCCGAGAGACAAGGAGAAGAGCCGAGGGCGGCTGAAGTGCCCAGTCTTGATGAAGAGAGCTGAAGGGAGCCGAGTGACATCGGAAGGGCCAAGTGTTTACGGAAAGGGCCAAGGGTCCAGGGCAGAGTGGAAAAGGGGGACCCAAAGAGCCAATGTTGGCAGGGAATAGTCGAGGGCCAAAGAACGGGTTCAGGGGCGGGGCGGCGCAGAGTGTCCAGGTCCTGAGCGGACCGCAGGGGGCCACGCAGAGGGCACCGGGAGGGCCAGAGGCGGTGGACGGGCCGGGGGCGGTCGGCAGGCAGGGAGGGGAGCGGGGCGGCGGGAGGTGCTCTGGGTCCCGCGGGGAGTAGGGGCGGCGCAGGCTTGGAGGAGGGAGGCCCTGGAGGACGCTGGGATCTGGAGTGGCTGGGCGGAAGCGGAGCCCAGGGCGGGAAGGGCAGAGCCCAGGGCGGGGCAGGCACGGCGGGGGAGGGCCTGGGGCGGGGCAGTAGGGCGTGGTGGAGGCCTGGGGCGTGGGTCCGGCCTTCAGCGGGGACCTCCTAGGGTCGGCCCAGGTCAGGTGTAGCCTGAGAACAGCCAGAGGAACACCACTTTCACTTCTGTGGTCAGTGTGGGAAGAGGACACGTGGGAGCCTGTGTCCCTCAGGAAGCCTCCCTGCAGAAGTACCCAGCCCGACACCCCTCAGATCTGATGGAGTCCAGGGCACAGAGCCTGAAGAGTCCTGGCAGGGATGGGGTCTTGGATGTACCCAGGACACTGCGTCCTCCCCCAGTTGGCACTCGGGACACATCGTCCTCCTCCAGTCTACACTGCGGACACAGGGTCCTCCTCCAGCCTACATTCGGACACAGTGTCCTCCTCCAGTCTATACTCGCAACACGGTGTCCTCCTCCAGCCTACACTCAGAACACAGTGTCCTTCTCCAGCCTACACTGGGGACACAGTGTCCTCCTCCAGCCTACAGTCAGACACAGGGTCCTCCTCGAGCCTACACTTGGGACACAGTGTCCTCCTCCAGCCTACACTGGGGACACAGTGTCCTCCTCCAGCCTACAGTCAGACACAGGGTCCTCCTCCAGCCTACACTTGGGACACAGTGTCCTCCTCCAGCCTACACTGGGGACACAGTGTCCTCCTCCAGCCCACACTTGGGACACAGTGTCCTCTGCAGTATACACACTGGACACCTCATCCTCCTCAGTGACCTTGGCTTCCCATGAGAGTGACCAGGAGGAGCGAGTGTGTGCACACCCCAGAGAGTAGAAAAGGCACTTCCCTTGGAGGACACCTGTATTCAAGGCTGCCCAGTGGAGGAGGCCCCCGCCTCCAGCCCTGTCTGTGAACTCTCCATTCAGAACTTAGACTTGCCCTAGCAACAAAGGTACCTGGCCCACAAACCCAGCTAAGACTCAATTCCCCTTTTCCTGGCCCACGCGGGAAGGACTCAGCCCTACTCAGGTCCTCAAGCCCTGGGAAGGGCCCTGTTGGCTCCCCAGGCTGCCTGCCACCTGTGCAGGTGTAACAGGTGAAGGGTCTCGAAATGAGCTCCTCCTGGACACGGGGCCCTCATGCAATGCCACTGTGCTCCCAAGAGAGAAAGGGGGGACACAGACACAGAGGAGGAGCCACATGGAGATGGAGGAAGAGACTGGAGCGAGGGGCCACCAGCCTAGGGCCACCTGGAGCCCCAGGAGCTGGAGAGGCAGAAGGAGCCTCCCTGGAGCCTGTGGAGGGAGCTGGACACCATTGTAAGAGGCAGGTCCTGTCCACATCTTGACCCCAGAACCTGTGAGTGGGACCTTGTGTGGAAACAGGGTCTTTGCAGAGGTCGTTAGTGAAGGGTCCTGAGATGGGCTCCTCCTGGGTCAGGGAGCCCTCATGCAATGGCCATGTCCTTAAAACAGAAGAGGGGACAGACTCAAAGGAGGAGCCACGTGGAAGATGCATTTCCAGTTAAGGCCCCAGGTTGGTGGTCACTGGCTCCAGCAGACCCTCTGCTGTGTGGGTCTCATGAAGCAGATGGACCCTGCTGCAGCGGTCACCAGGAGCTGTGCGACACGGTCTGGATGAATGACCATGGAGGAGCTGGTGTCTTTGGGGTCCTTCCTGTTGTCACATGTGGGCATCCCACCTCAGGTGCTGCACAAGCCCCCTGTGCAGAGGGCCATGGGGACCCTCCCCTCATGCTGACGGGGCCTCACTGCTTCTGAATCTCAGTTTTGATGTGAAGTCAGGGCTGATGTCCGGGGTCACTACCCACTAGACCAGAGGGCCCCGAACACCCAGTGCCCACCCTGGGGGCTGCCCTCTACCTGATGATCTTGTGCTGTGTACCCCAGGCCCCTTGGCCAGACTGACTCAGGTGGGTCAGAGGTCAGCTCTGCAACAGGTGGGGACCCTCAGTAGTGTAGCAGGACTGAGCAGGGAGAGGGAGGGAGGGGTACAGGGGGTGTGAGCAGGGACAGGGAGGGAGGGGTACAGGAGCCTGTGAGCAGGGAGAGGAAGGGAGGGGTAGGGGGGGGTGTGAGCAGTACAGGGGGGTGTGAGTAGGGAGAGGGAGGGAGGGGTACAGGGAGTGTGAGCAGGGAGAGGGAGGGAGGGGTACAGGGCATGTGAGCAGGGAGAGGGAGGGAGGGGTACAGGGGGTGTGAGCAGGGAGAGGGAGGGAGGGGTACAGGGGGGTGTGAGCAGGGAGGGGGAGGGAGGGGTACAGGGGTCTGTGAGCAGGGATGGGTGGGTGGGTGCCCCGATTCCCTCTACACGCAGATGACCTTCCACTGGGCACCCCACCCCACAGCTGCCATGGTCACCCCAGGTCTACAGGATGCAGGGTTCCAGTCTCTCCATATGAGAGCCCCCTCTTTCCCCCAGAAGCTCTCCTGGGATTATGGGGCTCATGCCTTTGGGGCAGGGTCTCCCAGAGACTCTCTTCTGGTTAGGGAGGTCCTTGCTGCCCAGGGCATGAGTTCTGTGGCCCGCTAATATCAGTGTCCACATCCACTGTCGGCTCTGGGAATGCAAAAGGTCCTCTGCCACCTGATAGGTAGGGATGTGGACAGGGAGGTGACCTGGAGGGTCTTGGGGCCCAAGGAGTCAGCAGGGTGCTGAGAAGAGGGGCAGATGGAGAAGGGACAGAGGGGACAGGGAGACAACTGGAGTGATGAGGACCCAAGCTTAGGGCCTGGGGTCCTGGGTGTGGGGAGATGCAGGAAGGAGCTTCCCAGGACCCTGCAGAGGACGGCCTGCCCTTCAGGACCCCAGCCCCAGAAATGTGGACCAGAGGCAGGAGGTGCTCTGAGCCCCGAGGGTGTAGGGCTGACGGCAGCCAGCAGGAGGCGCAGGGAGTCTTCTGAGCATCAGCGCCGCTGTCAGCCTTGAGGCAGGGACTGGGTCCATCCCATGGTGACACACAGGGCAGTTGAGCAGTGCAGGGTGTAGGGCTGACGGCGGCCAGCAGGAGGCACAGGGAGTCTTCTGAGCATCAGCGCCGCTGTCTGCCTTGAGGCAGGGACTGGGTCCATCCCATGGTGACACAAAGGGCAGGTGAGCAGGGCCGGGCTGTCCTGGTCCTGCCGGCGCTGGACACACAGGGGCAGATGGGCGGGGCTGTACTAGTCCTGCCCGCGTGGACACACAGGGCAGGTGGGCAGGGCTGTCCTGGTCCTGCCCGAACTGGACACACCAGGCAGGTGAGCCGGGCAGTCTGATGAACAGGTGCTCATGGAAGGTGACCTTGACACAGACTCAGGGCTGTGACCTGGGCAGCGGCAGGACCCAGAGTCACTCAGGAGAGGCTCAGGCTGCAGCCTGGGGAAGAAGTCAGCCTGTCACTTGCGGGAGAGGAAAGTGCTCCTGCGGGTCCCTGAGGCCCAGCCAGGGCTCATGAGGGACATGGAGTGCTGGGCGCAGGAGGAGGGAGGCTCAGGCCCTGGCCTGTGGGATTTGGTGATGGAGGAGTGCTGAGCCTCTCTCTCAGGGAGACGTCTGTCCCCAGGCAGACCACAGCCTGAGCCCCACCTTGCCCCTGTGCCTCTCCCAGGAAGCAGCCTAAGGCCAGCTGACCCGAGGCTCTGGCAGACCCAGGGTGCTTTCCTGTCACAGGGTCCCTGGACGACAACACCAGTCAGGAAGGAGTTGGGATGGGGGGTGCTCAGCTGAGCCCCAGAGGGGGCCACTCCTAGACAGGAGACGTGATAAAGCAGTGCCACCACTCACAGACCCAAAGAGAGGAAGGCAGGGTCTCATGCTCTGGACAGAGGGAGCCAGCTGACCCACCAGGGGGCAGGGGGCATGACCCCAGGGCCTAGGCCTGTGTCGGGGTCCAGCGAGTCACTCCAGCAGGTCTCCCACAGGGAGTACCGCCTGGTGGGCTCACCACAAGCACACAGGTCATTGCACCTCCCAAGGTGCCTCAGGGCCATCACGGCTTCAATGGACAGCAAAGTGGGATGTGGGGCCAGCAGGCCGGGTCCAGCAAACTATCTCCAGCTGTCCCACAGGGAGGAAGGAGTGTCACCAGGAGGGTGAGAACTGGACACTGTCCATGTGACTGAGCCCTGCTCTGGTGGGGGAGCCCACCCCGTGCCAGCAGGGTGGCAGCAGGACATCAGAGGAGTCACTATAGGGGACACAGGCTCACACTGACTTGGCACAAGGCTCCTGCTCTGGGGGAGCAGACGAGGAGAGGGTGGTGCCAGGGAGACCTGGTTGAAGAGGCTCCCAAACTCAGGGGTCTGCAGAGCTGAGCAGAGGGGAGGGGGGGAGGAGCCCCAGGGCCCAGGGAGCTGCAGAGCTGAGAAGGAGGGAGGGGGGAAGGAGCCCCAGGGCCCAGGGAGCTGCAGAGCTGAGAAGGGGGGAGGGGGGAAGGAGCCCCAGGGCCCAGGGAGCTGCAGAGCTGAGAAGGGGGGAGGGGGGAAGGAGCCCCAGGGCCCAGGGAGCTGCAGAACTGAGCAGGAAGGAGCCCCAGGGCCAAGGGAGCTGCAGAGCTGAGCAGAGGGAGGCAGGAAGGAGCCTGGTGGACAGGACATCTGGAAGGCTGGGATGAGGGGCCAACTTTGGATGCAATTTCATGGCCCTGTTAGTGTCCTGCGCTTGGAAACAAAGAGTCACAGGGGCTTAAACCATTTTGCCAGTCCAGTGGGATCTTCTCCCCCAGCCTTGGAGGGCAGAAGGCTGAGAGGAGGGGTCACAGGGCTTAGCTCCCTCCACAGGCTCCAGGCAGGACTTGTCCAGCTACAGAGGGAACTTTACAGATGGCGGGAGTGCCAAGGTGGCCTTTCAGCACTTGGCCAGTGCAGGGGAACCCTGGGGCTGATGTAGGAAATGACCACAAACCAGCGGTTGAAAACCACAGGACCTTGTCCTCTGCCAGCCCTGGAGGGCAGAGGCCAAGGCCAGGGGCCCCAGGCTGAGATCCCTGCACAGGCTCCTGGTGGCCCTGGGCTGGTGGCCCCTCATTGCAGTCTCTGCCTCCGTCTCCACGTGGGTCCTCCTCTGTGCCTGTGTCCCCTCCTCTGTCTCTAGTGAGGACACGGCCATTGCATGAGGGCCACCTGACCCAGGATGGTGTCATGTTGAGATCATTACCTAATTACATCTGCAGAGACCCTACATGCAAAAGAAGCCCTACCCGAGGTCCCAGTGCACTTGGGGTGCTATTCAGCCCACTGGGGTAGGACATGGGGAGGCATCCCAGGTGGGGAGGAGGAAGGCAGGTGATTGACAGGAGGAGGAAGGCAGGGGAGCAGGGGCGAGTGGGCCAGCCCATGTGGGATGCCTGATAGACTTCCAAGCAGGGTGCTGGGCACGGAGTCCCGTCTGGGAGCCCGTGTGTTCTCATCTACAAACGGGGGAGTCATGGGAGGTCAGAGGGTGTAAGTCATGAGACAGATGAGATCATCCGCCCCAGGTGCAGAAGGAAGCTGCCCGGGACTCCAGGCAGGGCCTGGGAACGGGCCAGCATTTGGCAGGTGGAGTACGAGCACAGGTGGACGGCCGGACCACCAGGGAGCGGAGAAGGGTGGGTGCCTGGCGTCCTGTTGTGGGGTCACAGGGGCATGACAAGCGGTTTGGTGCCAGGGCCCCTGAAATGTGGGAGCAAAGGGCGTGTGGGGCTCTGCGCCCTCACAGTGTGTCTCTGGGAGAGCTAGGTGCTCTGCATGGAGGCCCATCACACTGCCTGCCCAGCCAACGGACTGCCTGCCACCCTTGGTTTCTCTCTCCAGACCACTGTACCTTCCCACCAAGCCAAGGCAGCATTGTGTCCTGATGCTCAAGATGTCGTGAGGTCTGACACTGCCCGGCTGCTGTCTGTCCTGGGCTTGAGCATAGAGAGGAGAGCCATTGGGATGGATCAGGGGCCACCTCAGCCATCTTGACCTCAGGGTCCCACATGGCTCCCTAAATATTTCCCCTTAGCTTTGAAGAGTTGCACATCACTGGTGGTCCTGGGAGGTGTCTGCTTCTACAAGAGCCCTGCAGAGTAGGTGTGTGTCCTGCCCACTGTGGCCAGAGAGTGAGTGGACGCACCCATGCTGGGGCTGGCTCCAGGGGTAACTGCAGGCTGCCCAGCAGGGGGGCCTGACCTGTCTTCAAACCCTGAGGGCCAATCAGAAGGACCAGAGGGTACCTCCCAATCTGGGTGAGATCCAGGGCTACACACTGACCTCCCCTTGAGCAGGAGCCTTCGGGGTGAGGGGGTGCCCCCTGGCTGCAGCCAGTGCTCCCAAGAGCCCCAGCACCTTTCATGGAGTGGACGGGCTCCAGGTCCAAGCTCTCCATCCATTTCCCTTTAGACCCCCTCCACGCAGGCGGTGGCCTCTCCTGGGCTGTGGGAGCAGGAACCAGCCCCCAGCACCCACCTTGGTGGTCTCCCAGACAGGCGCCTGCAGTCCGGGGCCCTAAGGAGCTCTGGGACCAGGGTTGGGGTGAGGATGCTGCCGAGCGCTGGCTTGGAACCCAGGAGGAGGAGGTTCCCAAGGGAGTCCTTCACCCACAAGACCGGTTCTAGCCCACGGGGAGGGGACCGTGGAGCCTGGGGTCCTTGGGTTCCGGGGCTGGAGCCTGGGGTGTGGAGGAGCTGGGCTCACTTAGCGGCATGGAGACGTGGGTGCGGGGACTCCACCTCCACCACTAGCACCTCTCCTTTCGGGGACGGGGGGGGGGGGGGGGGGGGGCGGGGGGGGACGACATGCCTGTGCCAAGCCCTGCTCCACAGCGGGAGGAACCCGTGGCTGGGGGAGTAGAGCCCAGACCATCTCAGAGGGCGGAAGACGAGGGGGGGGGGGGCGCTGGTGCCTGTGAACGTTTGGGTGACACAGCCAGGTGTGCGAGGCCAGGTCGGGTCAGCAGGTGAAGCTCGGGGTTCAGCAGTCCGTTCTTTACAGGATGCCTGTGAGTAGAGCCCTGCCCAGCGCCCCACGTGCGTGTCCAGGGCTCCCCGTGCCTCCCCTGCGCCCCCTCAGGGCTCCCCTTCGCCCCCTCTGCGCCTGTCCAGCGCCCCGTGTGCCTGCCCAGGGCTACCGGTGCCTCCCTGTGACCCTCTGCGCCTGCCCGGCCAAGCCTGTGCTCCCTGTGAGCCTGCCTGGGTGAGCCCGTGGACCCCCAGTTGCAAGCCGGCGCTCTTCTGCAGTAGGGGAGGAGCACAGTGTCCCACTGCCCAGGGCAGCCCTGTGCGAGGGGAGAACCCAGGAGGGCTGGGGAGCCGAATGGTCGGCCCTAAGGGGAAGGCTCAGCGATGCCTGGCGGGGCGCTGGCCGCGACCTCCGGGGTCTCTACGGAAGCGAGGTCCCAGGGGCCGCTGCTTCTCCAAATCTAATGCAGAGTGCACTGGCGACTCCTGCAACTGCTACCTTGGCTCCACAGGACACAGCAGGTGACATGCCACCACCTGGGGCTCTGTTGATTTGGGGAAGCACAGAGGGAGGGACCAGGGAGGGAAGGGAGGAAGAGAGTCGCCGCCCCCACCTGCTGGGGGCTGAGGAGCACGTGAGCCGCCCAAATATGGGAGCCCTGGCCTGCTGGGCCTCCTGGTGCTGTCCAGGAATGGCCCTGTGAACTGAGTCCCACGGAGCACAGGGGTCTCACAGCAACCCAATTCACAGGAGCATTGAGAAGTGAGCCCTTCTGGGGCAGAGGTCTCCTGGGCGGAGAGGCCAGGGTGTGTGCTCCGGAGCCAGCCACCTGCAGATCGCACCCACCCCAGCCTCTGAGCCGGGCCCACCTGGACAGTGGCTCAGCTTAGCAGCCCCTGCTTCCCAGGCTGTAGGTGGGGGGGCCTGGAAGGTGGGCACACTGTGCCACCAGAGGAAAAGGGGGAATCCTGGAACCTTGCCAGGGGGTGCCTCTTCAAGTGACGGGGCACCTGCACGTTCTGTCGACCTCTCGGGTCATGCAGAGTGACTCGAGGCACAGAGGAGCCAGGAGGGGCGTGGGCTCGGCCGGCTCCCTCTCTGCATCCCCTTGTCTGCCTGGGTGAGGCTTCATGAGCAGAAGAGGGCTGTCCTTGAGACCACAGGATGTCACACACCCGGGAGCGCCCAGCCTGCACGGTCCAGCAGCCCTCACTTGATGACCAGGAGAATGGGACAGAGAACAGGGCACTCACAGCCCTGTCCTCCTCCCAGGCCATGGCGTCCCCCAGGATCGAGGCTGTCATCCGGGACAGGCACAGGATGGGGGAGTGTCCCATGTGGGAAGAGGAGACCGGGCAGCTGGTGTTTGTGGACATCAACACCAGGACTGTGTGTTGGTGGAACCCACTCTCTGGGGAGGTGCAGACTTAAGTGGAACTGGGGCCTGCAGATGGTGGAACAAAGAAGTGGGCCTGGGGGGCTGCAGAGGGTGGGACAAAGGAAGTGGGTCTGGGGGGTGGAGACTTTGGGCCAGAGGAAGTGGGCCTGGGGCCTGCAGATGGTGGAACAAAGGAAGTGGGCCTGGGGGGCTGCAGAGGGTGGGACAAAGGAAGTGGGCCTGGGGGACTGCAGAGGGTGGGACAAAGGAAGTGGGTCTGAGAGGTGGAGACTTTGGGCCAGAGGAAGTGGGCCTGGGGCCTGTAGAACATGGGCCTGAGGAAGTATGGGTCCCCTGGAGATCCAGGTGCTCCTGGGAAGGGAGTTGTGAGACCATCCTATGTGCCCAGGGCCCCGTGTCCCCTGAAATCCTGGGACTTGTTTAGCTTTGAAGCTGTCCTGCCTGCTTGTGGACCCATGTCCCTGAGGTCCCTGGGCTCGTTGGTGCCTTTGCCACAGGTGTCCAGCATCACTCGTGGCCTGAGGGTTGCAGGGGCCCAGCCGGGGCACCTGCTTCTTCAGCACCTGTCCCCCTGCTCCAGAGCCCCTGAAGTGTGGGCTGTCACACCCTGGGCACAGGACAGACCATGGGGTGGGAAGTCCTGGTGTATAGCTATAGTTGGAAGGACCAAAGCCGGGCTTGCTGTCATCCAGGTTAAATCCTGGAAACACTGACATCCTCCTGGCTGCTGTGTGGAGCCCGCACCTGGCTCTGACCCTGGGTTATGCCACACATGCACCTGTCCTGACTCAGGAGCTAGGGTGGGGGTGACTGTGCATTTTCCAGGCTCATGTGTGTGCATGGACCCACACACCTGGGAGGTACCTGTGTGTCTGTGGGGCTTGCACACCTGTGTGGACTGCTGACCCCTGTGGATTCACACACCTGGGAGGTACCTGTGTGTCTGTGGGGCTTGCACACCTGTGTGGACTGCTGACCCCTGTGGATTCACACACCTGGGAGGTACCTGTGTGTCTGTGGGGCTTGTACACTTGTGTGGCTGATGACCCCTGTGGATTCACACACCTGGGAGGTGTGTGTCAGAGGGCTTGCACACCTGTGTGGACTGCTGACCCCTGTGGATACACACACCTGGGAGGTACCTGTGTGTCTGAGAGGTTTGCACACCTGTGTGGCTGACGACCCCTGTGGGTTTTCTGAGGAGCAGAAGCAGCACTCTGGGAGCATCCCCCACTCACCCTCCCCCTCCCCAAGGGCAGGTGCCACTGTCCCCCTTGCAGATCAGGGCTGGCCCCAAGTCTGTGTCTGGCCTCAGGTGCCCTCCTGTGGAGCCTGCCCCAGGCCCAGCGTCCTACCCGAGGGCTCAGGGGCACCCGCGGCTCTCACACTGGCACTGACATGAGGAGAGGCCAGCGCTCTCTACTCCTGCAGTCTTGGTGGCCCTGCAGGCAGGCTCGGCAGCCTCCAGTCCCATCTGGAGGCCCTGTGGTGGCCGTCGTGGGGAGGGGGTGCAGAGAGGTGGTCCACGCAGGCCCAGCAGGACTGGTTCTGTGCTGTGGTGCCTCCTGGCGGGAGCCCCGTGGGTGGAGTCTCCTGGAGAAGCAGCAGCCGGGCCACCCTGCTGTCCTCTGTCCTCCCAGGAGACCCTGTTGGCTGTGTGGCTCTGTGCAGAGAGGGCAGCTACATGGTGGCCTCTGGCACCTGCCTTGGCCTCCTGGACTGGGAGAAGGGGCAGGTGGAGTGGGTGGCCTGGCTGGACAGGAACAAGCCCCACAACAGGTTCAACGATGGGAAGGTGGACGCCAATGGGAGGTTTGTGGCAGGTGAGCTGCTGAAAGGACTGGCCCAGGCCACCTGCAGAGCCTCCCATCATGGCGGATGCCGGCTGGGTGGGGACCTCAGGAGCCCTCCCCAGGCTGCTGGCAAGCGGCCCCCGGGGGCCATGCAGATGCTGGGCAGCCCACAGGTTCCCTCCCACTCCAAAGCCCATGGCTTCCATGTCATTCTTCCCAGATCCCTGCCCAGAGAGGACCCTGGGAGGGTCGAAGCAGCCAGGGTGGGGCAGTGGCCAGGGCCGCTGGCCAGAGGCCATTCACGTGCGGCTGAGGGCCCTGCACCTCTGCCTGAGCAGGACTCTTCCCAGTGGAACATCCCTGGCGTTCCCCCTTCGCCCAGCACAGAGGCTCACTCACAGATGCCGCCTGAGGGCCATCCTGCCTGCTGTCCCCCGACTGAGGGTGACCACAGCTCTCTGCACAGAGGGTCTGTGTGGGGTGGGCAGGACAGGGTGGGGTGCTGACCACTGACCTTCCACTCTCTCCAGGCACCATGCCAGAGGCGTCCGCCCCAGGAGTGTGGGAGCCGGGGCAGGGCTCCCTGTACACACTCTATGCTGACTGCTCCATGGTCAGACAGCTGGACATCCCCAACGGGCTGGACTGGTCCCTGGACCATCACACTCTCTACCACGTGGACGGCCTGGAATACTCTGTGTGGGCCTATGACTAGGACATGCAGACAGGAGGCCTGGGTAGGGGCCACCGTTGCTAGCCCCCCACGCCCTCCACAGAGGAAGGCCTCCGTGGCCAGCCCCCACACCCTCCCTGGATGGGGCCACCGTGACCAGCCCCCCCCACACCCTCCCTGGGGTAGGAGCCTCCGTGGTCAGCCCTCACACCCTCTATGGGTGGGGCCACCATGGCCAGCCCCCATGCCCTACCTGGGCGGGGCCTCCCTGGCCAGCCCAGCACGCCCTCCCTCAGGTATGGGCCTCTGTGGCCAGCCCCCCATACCCTCACTGGGGTAGGAGCATCCATGGCCAGCTCCCCACATCCTCCCTGAAGTACGGGCCTCCATGGCCAGCCCCATAAGCCCTCACTGGGCGAGAGCAACCATGGCCAGCCCCCCAATGCCCTTCTCGGGGAGGGCCTTTTATGGCCAGCCCCCCACACCCTCCCGAGTCCCCTCCTGGGGTCCCAGATGCACCATGGGGTCTGTCACTCCCTCACGTTGTTGAGGCCACACTATGTCACCCCCTGGTCTGGGCAGTGAGGGGCCATGCGCCTCTGTCTGTCCTGCCGCAGCAAACCCACGACAGGTGTGCCAGCTGGAGCCAGAGCAAGGCATGCCAGATGGGCTGTTCATGGACACCACGGGGACATTCTGGGTGGCCTGCATTGATGGAGGCAGGGTGATCCGCATGGACGCCAAGACAGGTGTGTGCACAGGGCAGTCGGTCAAGGAGGGGCCATGGGGTGCTCTGTGCCACGGTGTTCAGGGTCCAGGAGTGGGACCACTTGCTTGTCCAGCTACAGGGGGACCTGTGCAGATGGGCGGTGCAGGGAACAAAGGGGCTGATGTAGAAAATGACCACAAACCAGCTGTTGAAAACTACAAGACCTTGTCCTCTCCCACCCTGGAGGGCAGGGGCTGGACCAGGGTCACAGGCTGAGCTCCCTGCACAGGCTCCAGGGGGCTCCTCCTGCCTCTCCAGCTCCTGGGCTCCAGGTGGCCCTGGGCTGGTGGCCCCTCCCTGCAGTCTCTGCCTCCGTCTCCACGGGGCTCCTCCTCTGGGTCTGTGTCCCCTCCTCTGTCTCTTGGGAGGACACGGCCATTGCATGAGGGCCACCTGACCCAGGAGGAGCCCATCTCAGACCCTTCACTAACGACCTCTGCAGAGACCTGTTCCCACACCAGGTCCCACTCATAGGTTCTGGGGTGCAAATGTGCACAGGACCCACCTCTTGGTGTCCAGTTCCCTCCATGAGCTGCAGAGAGGCTCCTCCTGCCTCTCCAGCTCCTGGGCTCCAGGTGGCCCCTCACTCCAGTCTCTGCCTCTGTCTCCACGGGGCTCCTCCTCTGGGTCTGTGTCCCCTCCTCTGTCTCTTGGGAGGACATGGCCATTGCATGAGGGCCCCCTGACCCAGGAGGAGCCCATCTCAGGACCCTTCACTAATGACCTCTGCAGAGACCCTGTTCCCACACCAGGTCCCACTCACAGGTTCTGGGGTGCAAATGTGGACAGGACCAACCTCTTACAATGTGTCCAGCTCCCTCCAGGAGACTGGCCTCTCCAGCTCCTGGGCTCCAGGTGGCCCTGCTGACCCCTGCAGTCCATGAGGAAGGGCAGACTTGGGGATCAAGTGCTGCAGGTGCCAGGGAGAACCAGCCGGCCCAGGGCCCCACTGGGGAGTGGGCACAGTCAGGCCACCTGGGGTCCAGCAGCAGATGGGTGGCCGGGCTTCAGGGATGTACCTGAGCTTTACTCACAGGGACGCGGCTGTGCACCCTGGAGATGCCAGTGTCCAGGGTGACGTCCTGCTGTTTCGGGGGGGCTGACTACTCCGACCTGTACGTGACCTCTGCAGCCAACAGCCTGAGTCCAGAGCAGCTGTTGCGGGAGCTGCAGGCAGGACACGTCTTCAAGGTCAGTGGGGTGTCCCTGCCAGGGTCAGCTTGGCTCCCGGCCATGTCTGCTTGGCCAGGTGTAACGCATCTTGACCTAGGGGACTGGAGCGGGCTTGGCAGCATCCATGGGGACATCTGTCCACCTGGAAAACAGCCCTCCTAAGGCCCCATGTGCCCTGCTGTACACAGAGACGTTTACGGGAGGTTTAGGAAGCTGGTGTAGCTGGCACTGCCGTGGCTGGTGCTGCTGGGAGACTCAGCTATGCCCAGGGACTCACCTCCACCCTCTCCTCCCGCAGGTCCTGGGCCTGGGGGTGAGAGGCCTTGCATCCTGCCACTTCTCTGGCTGAGGAACCTCACCGTCCAATGCAGCTTGAGCCAGGCCTCTGTCCCTGGGGTCAGGCCAGGCTCGGCTCTGGCAGGGCACTCCCTGCCTGACCGCTGTTCACAGCTGATAATAAATGTGGCCACCTCAACGTCATCTGTGCAGCTGCTGCCCTCGGATGTGGTTCCCCCCATGACTGCCCCATGCTATGTCCAGTGTCACCCAGCTTCAGCTTGTAATGCCCCCGTGTGTTCTCCAAGGTCCCCACAGGTCACCTGCATTCCCCAGAACATGTGGCCACACTGGTGTCTCTGAGGTTGGCCTCTCTGCCTCCACTTGGTGCTGGGTCACTGAGAGCTGGAACCTGAGCATGGGCTGCAGCTGTGCTGGACGTGCACAAGTCCATCAGCCAGGGATCAAGCCGGACATCAGGTGCCTTCACAGCACTGGGCGCCCAGCGCCTCTACTTCCAAACAGCCCATTTACCCCTGGAAGGCACCTGCACTCCAGCAGTACCCAGTCCCCTGCCCAGCCCCATCACCTGCCCACTGCCTGTGTCTGGATGGCGTGATGTGGATAGGTCCTGCCCATGGAATCCACACTATGTGACCCTCTGTGTCAGCTTCTCTCACCGAGCCCCAGGTCTCAAGGTCCGTCCCACTTGTAGCATGTGTCAGAGCTGAATCCTTTTCAGGACTGAGTAATATTCCATCATGTGGATGGACTCGTCCTGTTCCCCATTCCTCCTCAGTGGACAACTGGGTCACTTCTCCTTTCTGACCCTTGTGCATGGTGCTGCTGTGAATGTTCACACACAAGTTTTCATTCCAGCATCTGTTTCTGGGTCTTCAGGGACGTACCTAGGCTGGAGGTAATGTGGAATGTGAACTCCCTGCATAACCCCAAGAGGCCCCTGCGCACTGTCCCTGCACAGGGGCTCCACGCTACCCTCCTCAAATGCACATGCTAAGAGTGACATAGAACGTTGAGTCCCCAACTCCAGAGGGCTCAGCACAGAGCTCCTGGAGGTCCCCACACAGGTGGCCTGCAGCTGCACACGGCTCTGCTTGCCAGCTGCTGGGAGTCTCTGTCCTGGGGTCCCCGTGGTCATGGTGGCAGAGTGCAGCTTGTGCTGTGGGCAGGGGCAGGCAGTGCTGTGAACAGGAAGGCTGTCCTGGGGCTCGAGCCTCCATCCTGGGAGTGAGGCCTGTGTGGAGTTGGTCCTGGCCTAGTGGTCAGTCCTGGAGAGGGGCAGCTGGCCTGGGAAGAGGGAGAGACCTGGTCTCAGGTGCAGCCACTGATACAGGGTGCTGAGGGGCCAGGCGGGGACCTTAGGGAGGCCAAGCAGGGGCCCAGGAAGTGGGCATCCTCCTGCTGACCACCACTGTCCGCTCAGGGGCTGGGAGTCCAGGAGGCAACTGTGTGGGAGACCAACTTTGACGTGACTGAGTCACACTCCCCCGCTGGGTGCTGAGGCGCTCAGTCACAGAAATGTGGCAGAGCTTTCCCCACCTTCTTGGGTTCGAGGGTCGGTGTCTGGGCCATGGATTTGTCTTGCTACAGCCCATGGGTGGACCTACGCTCACCTGTTCCTTTGTGATATAACCCTTGCCCTGTTTAGGGTAGAATCTTCCATGGAAGTGCCTTGTGTGTCCCCTTCTCTTACTGTGTCCTTGGGTGTGGCCTACCCAGGTGTCAGTCAACCTGCGGACAGTGGACATCATGAAGATAGACTCAGCCCCCTGAAACCTGACCCCTTGCCTCATTTGAATAGCTTCTCCTCAATAAAAGGGGTCAGTGCATGCTCTCTCTCTCTTCCTGAGGACCCTTAAGGTCAGAGGAGCCGTCACAACGACCCCAAAGAAAAAGGTATTTGTATCTCTTGTGTGGTCATTTTGCACAGCCCAGTCAGCCCAGTTTACCTGGAGTGGACCCTGACCCTTTTAGTTGCAAGAAGAGAAACCTGGCACATGACTTTGGAAATTCAAATGGAAATGAAACCCATTAAACACTATTTGTCAAAAAGTGGTGATTGAACAAGCTTTGGAAACTATATTCAGTGAAATGAAAGTATATGCAAACCAAAATTTCCACAAAAATTGACTCATAATCATCCATAACTAAAATATGGAAAAAAAAATTTAAGAGAATCAGAAGAAAATCCATGGAATCTTAGAGAGTGATACTGTGTGTTTGGTGTGTGTGTGTGTGTGTATGTGTGTGTGTGTGTGTGTGTGTGTGTTCTGGAACTGGGGACCAAATGCAGGGCAGCACACATGGTAGACAACCTCAGCTACATACAACCTCAGCTATAATACTCAGCTACATCCCTAGCCCTTGGTGATGAGTTTTAACACACAATACTAAAAGTAAATTGGCAGAAGAAAATATTGATAGCATGGACTTTATAAAATCAAATTTTTACCAAGTGTGGTGTTGCATGCCAAGAATCCT
The DNA here is from genome assembly GCF_048772815.1 of Callospermophilus lateralis. NCBI lineage: Eukaryota > Metazoa > Chordata > Mammalia > Rodentia > Sciuridae > Callospermophilus > Callospermophilus lateralis. Next base: position 109,101,198 of record NC_135318.1, on the reverse strand, counting down.
AATTACTCAAAAGGATGAGGCAGGGGGGCTGGGGTTGTGGCTCAAGTGGTAGCACACTCACCTGGCATGCTTGCGGCCCAGGTTCAATCCTCAACACCACATACAAACAAAGATGTTGTGTCTGACGAAAACTAAAAAAAATCAATATTAAAAAATTCTCTCTCTCTCTCTCTCTCTCTCTCTCTCTCTCTCTCTCTCTCTTTAAAAAGAAGGCTGAGGCAGGGAGATTGCAAATTCAAGGCCAGCCTGGGAGATTTTTAAAGGGATGGGGTATAGCTCAGTGGTAGAGCACCTGCCTGGCATATGTGAGGCCCTGGGTTCAATCCCCAGCATCACATGAAAAAATTAAATTGTATACTCTGTGAAAGACAGAACAAAAAGAAAAGCTATAGACTGAGATAAATTATTTACAACATGCAATTCTCTTGTGCAGAAACCTCTTGTGAAGAAGCATACCATATAACTAAGGCAGACAAGGCCATCGAGGAGGTGCAGCTAACTCCCTGTTCCTTAAGTGTGGGCCCTCTATAATGACTTCTTCCAGAAACACATACAATAGGGACATGCAGAGAACAGTAACTCCACAGACAGAAACTTGAAAGGCACTCCCCAGCCAGCTGAGCACACTCAATACTAAAGTGACATTCACCTTGAGGGCTTGAGATGACAGAGCAGCTCTCCACCTCTGTGACTGCTTCCCCCAGACCATGGCCCAAGTCTAGATGTGAGGAAAAACAAGTAAACCCCAAAGCAGAACAATCTAAAAATACCTGACAGGTCCTCCCCATGTGCTGAGGTCACTGGAACAAGGAAGTTCAGAGAAACTGTCACCCCAAGAGGAGTCTACAGAGACATGTTGACTGGATGTCATTTGGGGTCCTGGATGGGGTCCTGGAACAGGAAGAGGCAGAACTGAGAATCCAGAGGAAATACAACTTCAGTTATTTATAGCATACTAGTGTTTATTCTTCATGACAAATGGTCTAAGATGTTAATACATCTGAGATAGTGCACCTAAGTCATCACAAGGGCAAAGTCAGGTTGAGGCTTCCTTTGAAATTTCTGTATAAAGATAAAGATACTCAAATAAAACTTTAAACATGACTACATTTCCAGGCTGGATTGTGGCTCCATGGTAGAGAGCTCACCTAGCATGCACAAGGCACAAGGACATGCCAGTCACATGCCTGTCATCCCAGTTACTTGGGAGGCTAAGGCAAGAGGATCATACATTTGAGGCTCACCTGGGCAATACAGCAAGACCATGTCTCAAAATTAAGTTTTAAAAAGGGCTAGGGATGTATGTAGCTACGTGCTTGCCAAGCACATACAAGGCCCTGAGGTCAACACCCAGTGTGAACAAAAACTCTCCAGGCCACACAACTGATCATAGACAACCATTGCAGGAATAGAACAGGGAAGAAGCCATTATATCAACCTCCCCAAAATAATTAAAGTAAACCTGCACTTTGTTCAGCTCACAATGCTAACATATCTAACCTCTGCTTCTACTAATTTAAATATGATAATATTTTAAATATGTTAGCTTTTTAAATATGATAAAAAGTGTATGTACTTTTCTAATAAACCCAGCAGATGTGCAATATACTCAACTCTGCTCTAAAAGCCAACTTATAAGCACATAGGGGCACAATCATTAGGATAAAATGTAATTATGGCACTTCACATGAAATAACTCTTAATAAACATATAACCTCAAAAGAAGAAATTCAAATTTCTGAACTCAAAACATAATGGTATATTTTCAATGATACTTCAAACAGATACAAAACACAGAGTTCTCCAACAAGAATTCCTGGCAATATACAAAGCATCATGCTCATCAGAAGACCCAATCCCTTGCTTGCAATGAATAAGAAAACAACTTTTTATAAATGTAAAACTTTAGGGCCTGAGGATGTTGCTCAGTGGTAGAGCACTTGCCTAGCATATGTGAGGCACTGGCTTCGATTCTCAGGACCACATAAAAATAAACAAATGTAGAACTTTAATAAGACATAGGGATATGCTTTCTAAATTGAAAAATAGAAAAGAAAATGTTTGTTTAAAAATTTATTTTTAGTAAAAAATATTTCTTAATTACACAACTCAGCTATTGACTTGTCTCTTACACATTGTAATGACTTGGATCCTAAGGAAACTTCATCTACAGTGGTTTTAAAAATCATGCAGGGGATGGGCTGGGGATGTGGCTCAAGCGGTAGCGCGCTCGCCTGGCATGCATGCGGCCCGGGTTCGATCCTCAGCCCCACATACAAACAAAGATGTTGTGTCCGCCGAAAACTAAAAAATAAATATTAAAAAATTCTCTCTAAAAAAAAAAAAAAAGAATCATGCAGGGGACTGGGGTTGCGGCCCAGTGATAGAGCACTCGCCTAGCATGTGCAAGGCCCTGGGTTCAATCCTCAGCACCACATATAAATAAAATAAAATAAAGGTACTGTGTACAACTAAAAAATAAATATTAAAAAAAGGATCAGGTGGGGTTGTGGCTCAGCGATAGAGTGCTTCCTTAGCATGTGCGAGGCCCTGAGTTAGATCCTCAAAAGCACATAAAAATAAATAAAGGTTAAAAAAAAAAGAATCATGCAATATAATAGTTGACATTGAAATTTTTTCTTAGAAAAATTTCATCTAAATCTGGAAGAGATATTGTGATATATATATGTGTGTGTGGTGTGTGTGTGTGTGTGTGTGTGTAAATACATAATGTTTTTGAACATATCTCTGGATACCTCTGATGCTTGAGTTCTAGCAAATGACATTGTATGTGTGTGTGTGTGTGTGTTTGTGTGTGTGTGTGTAAAAATATATGTGTGTGTATGTGGTGCTGGGATGGAACCCAAGGCCTCTCAATTGCTAGGCAAGTGCTCTGTCACTGAGCTGCATACCCAGTACGCAAAGACATCTCAATAAGCAGAAAATAATTAAAATAATTTAAGATTATCATGAGAATTTTCAAACAAGACAAGTTTCTCAATGGAAAACCAAGAAAGCAAAAAACATATTTTAAAAATATTGCTGAGGGAAAACAGCAGAAGTTCACAGGATTAAGAATTCTGTAGAAAATTAAAAAGAACTGAAAACCTGGTGGACATGGGGCATTTCCTAGGAAATACAGACATTGCAAAACAACTAAATTAAGAAAACTCAATCGATCCATTAGCATAGCAAAGTTGGAACTGCTGCTGGGAGATCTCCCACTGGAAAAGACCCTGGGATCATTAGGTCTCACAGCTAAGTGTTACCTGACCTTTCACAAATTCTGATTTTATTTCAAATGTTTATGATCTAAATAAAAAAAAAAAGGTGACTTTCCTAAATTCAGTTCATGTTCCATCAAAGCCTGATATAGTCAAGATATTTCATCCATGTACAACGTCAATGTTTATTCAACAGGCTATTTTGTGCACCACTGCAAATGTACTGGCAATTAGTGCCCTGAGCTGTGGCTGAGAGAGGCAGGGCCTGGAAACAGGGTAGGGTCTGGAGGAGGGCCACAGTCTGGACAGGGCAGGGATCTGGAGAAGAGATGTGGGGGCCTTGGGGGAGGGGTCTAGGCAGAGTCTATGGAGGATGTGGTCTGGGGGATGGGGTGGGGTCAGGAGAAGAAAGGCAGGCCTGGAAGAGGGGTCTGGAGGAGGGTCAGAGCCAACAGGAGGGACAACAGATGGTGAGGAATACTGGCCTTGGTGGTCACTCACTCAGAGCCCCTAGTTCTCTAGCCTTCCATCCCAACAACCCACCTCAGGGAAACTGACCTGAGCTGGGTGGAGGCAGCAACAGTCTGCCTCACCCACCACCCTCCACCTGGTACAGTAGGCCCCAGCAGCTTCACTGAATCCTGGGCAGAAGTCCCTGGCCATCTACCACCCTTTCCTGCTCTGTACCAGCCACAATAAAGTGCATGGAAGTAGCAGGTATTCCACTGAAAGAGGAGAGGACCCGGGTACGGTAGTATACACCATCATAATCCCAGCTACTTAGGGAGACAGAGAAATGAAAATTCTAAATTTGAGGCCAGTCTGGGCAATTTAGCAAGATCCTCTCTCAAAAAGAGAAGTGAGGGTGTTGCTCACTTATAGGGGTAGAGCACTTACATAGGATACATGAAGTACTGAGTTCAAATCCCAGTCTAAAATATGTATATAATTTAAGGCAACGGGTACACTGTTTTTATAAGACCCAATTCCTTTTATTCTACGTTCATCTTATCATCATTTAAATGCATTACCACATTCATGAACAATGAATTATTTTGGCAGAAGCTGTAGAGCACTTGAAAACTAAAATGTAAGATGCTATTTATTATAGATCAATCAATTCAAGATAAATGATTTCTAAAATGAAGATGTAAGTCAGTAGAAAAGTAGATTGGGCTCATAGAAACCTGACTCTCCAACATATTGGTGCAGGGCAGGCACTGACTTCCTCAACAAGATCCATAAAATTCAAAAAATAAAACCAAGACGCAATAAGTGGAATGCCTTCAAATTAAAATGCTCTGACAAGTGAGGGAAATAGGATCATGAAGAGAGCCCCTCAGAATGGGAGAAACTCTTTTCCATCTACTTTTCCAACAAGGGATTAATATCCAGAAATATAAATAACTCAAAACATGTAACAACAGAAAAATGAATAGCTCAACACAAAAATGGGTGAAAGAACTAAGCAGACATTTCTCAAAAGGAGAAATACAAATGGCCAAAAAACATGGGAAAAAAAAGGTTCAACATGCCTGGCAATCAGAGAAATGCAAATCACATCTACATTAAGATTTCATCTCCAGTTAGAAGGGCAAACATCAGGAATACAAAAACCAACAAACTCTGGTGAGGATAGGGAGAAAGGTACACTCACCTGTTGTTTGTGCAGACGAGTGCAACCAACCACTATGGACAGCAGTACAGAGATTCCTCAAGAAACTAGAAATGAAGCCATCACATGATCCAGCTGTTCCTCCCACCCTTTTTTCTTTTTTGGTGTTTTTTTTTTTTTTTTTTTTTTTTTTTTTTTGGTATTTACCTAAAAGAACAAAAATCAGCATGCTATAGGAATACAGCCATATCAATGTTTAAGCCAGCACAATTCTCAGTAGCCAAGCTATGAAACCTTCCCAGGTGTCTGTCAACAGATGAGCAGATAAAGAAAGCATGGCATATACACACATCAGAGTTTTACTCGGCCATAAAGGAGAATGAAATTACTGCATCTGCTGGTAAATGAATGGAACTGGAGAACATCATGCTAACTGAAATAAGCCAGACTCCGAAAGCCAAGGGTCAAATGTTTTATCTTATAAACAAAAACTAGAGGTAAATAAGGAAATATAAAATGGGGAGATCCCATAAAGATAGAAAGGAGGTCAGTGGAATAGAAGGGGGTGTAGGGGGAGAGAGGAGGGATGGGAAAAGGGAGGAACTGCAGAATGAAACTGACCAAATGATCTAAGTACATATACGACCACACCACAGTGAATCCCCCCTCCATGTCTGTCTATAAACCACCAGTTTAACAAAACAATAAATAAATAGAAGGAAGACCACTAGAGAAAGGGGAGCAGGAGGACGGAGGTGGAGGGAACATGGAAATACTGGGGTGAAACTGAACAAATTTTACTCCATGCATGTCCGCATACATCAAAATGGACCCCACTATTATGGATAAGTAAAATGTACCAGGGCTGGGGCTGTGGCTCCGTGGTACAGCACTCACCTAGCACACGTGATGCCCTGGGTTTGATCCTCAGCACCACATAAAAATAAATAAATAAAGGTATTGTGTCCAACTACAACTAAAAATAATATTTAAAAAAATTTTCAAAAGAGGGAAGATGCACATATACTGACAATTAAACTAGAATTCTCTCAACCAAAGAAAAATGTGGTTTATGAGTTTAGTTTTGTGAGTTTAGTTCCATGAAATGTGGTTCATGAGTTTAGTACATGGAATAAACTTTCTTAATATTTTTAGATGTAGATCAAACAAACACCTGTATCTTATTTATTTATATGTGGTGCTGAGGATCAAACCCAGGGCCTCACACATGCTAGGCAATCACTCTACCAGGAAGCTTCAGTTCCAGCCCTGAAATACATTTTTAATAAATGAATTTGTTACAAATAACATACTAAACTGAAATAAAGTAGTAGGCTGGTAACACTTGTGCTTTTCCATATTTCCGTGTTCTTTTCTACTACTTTGACACCATTAAAATAATAAGGAGGGCTGGGGTTGTGGCTCAGTGGCAAAGCACTTGCCAGGATGTGCGAAGCACTGGGTTTGATTCTCAGTATCAATAAATAAAACACAATCATGGACAACTAAAATAATATTTGAAAAAATAAGCAATAAGGAACACAAGTAATGGAGTCTCTCCTGGGCTTAGAACCCTCGTTCATCATTCCTCCTTCATCCCACCCAGGATCTCCAGGAAAAACCTGGGGTAACTGTAGGAAGATGATGAGGGGCTGGGGCTCCGGGGTAGAGCAGTCGCCGAGCACATGCAAGGCTCTGGGTTCAATCCTCAGCACCACATAAAAATAAATAAATTAAATAAAGGTATTAGGTCCAACTACATCTAAATTTTATTTTAAATTATGGCAATATATACCTAATGTAAATTATTTTTAAACAGACGATGAGGGTCACAACCTAGACCTGCTGCAGAGCTAGCCTGAATGAAATAGTGAAGGAGCAGGGCGCACAGCCAGGCTTTCCTCAGTTTAGTCCCAAGGTGGGGCTCTCTCCTCACCAGCACCTCATTTCCCACACCTACTGCGGGTCATTCCAGAAGCTTCTAGTGCAATTCCCTCAGGCAACTCAGAACAAGAGAGCTCCAGGCATCCCTAGATACATGACCGACAGTGTCCCTGAGCCAGGCATCCACCGGAGGTAGCTCTGAGGAGAAGGGAGCTCTGGGCATCCCTACAGACATGACGCACAGTGTCCCCAAGCCAGGCATCCACCTGAGGTAGCTCTGAGGAGAAGGGAGCTCCATGCATCCATAGAGACATGACCCACAGTGTCCCCAAGCCAGGCATCACCCTCAGCCAGTTCTGAAAATAAGGGAGCTCCAGGGGTCCCTAGAGACATGACAATAGACCCAGCCTGATTCCCTCTTAAAATTGGGAACCATCTTGCCACAAAGCCATGAAAAGCTAATTTTGGTTTCACTGTAAATTACTGCAGATTCTGAACCTGCTTGGAATGCCTCCCGGGGCCTTCATAAATTAAACCTTCATAAATTCTGATGTCAGGGCCAGCAAAAATGTAAACCAGCCTTTGTGCTCTGCTGTCCGAGTGTTGCTAGCTGTAACCCCCTTTGTGGAACTTCCTGGGTATGGAGCTGCGCTGCGAGGGAGCTGGGGCTGTCTTTTCCCGTAGTTTTGGGTGGGAGAAGCAGCCCGGATGGTGGAAATAATCAGCTTGATTTCATTTGATTTTAATTGGAATCACTGGTCTTTTCTTTGCGTCCTGGTCTAACAGTGACCCACAGTGACCCCGAGCCAGGTGGCTCCCTGAGGCAGCTCTGAGGAGAAGGGAGCTATGGGGGTCCCTAGAGACATGACCCACAGTGTCCCCAAGCCCAGTGTCCTCCTGAGGTAGCTCTGAGGAGAAGGGAGCTATGGGGGTCCCTAGAGACATGACCCACAGTGTCCCCAAGCCCAGTGTCCACCTGAGGTAGCTCTGAGGAGAAGGGAGCTACGGGGTCCCTAGAGACATGACCCACAGTGTCACCAAGCCCAGTGGCTCCCTGAGGCAGCTCTGAGGAGAAGGGAACTATGGGCGACCCTAGGACCCACAGTGCCCCCAAACCAGGCGCCCACCTGAGGCAGTTCTGAGAAGGGAGCTCCAGGTGTCCTTAGAGACATGACCCCCAGTGTCCCCGAGCCAGGCGTCCACCTGAGGTAGCTGTGAGGAAAAGGGGGCTCGGGCCCTCCCTGAAGGGCGACCCATAGTTTCCAGGAGCCAGGCTCTGCCAAGTGGGTGCTGAGGAGAAAGCTCACCTCTCACCCTGAAGGAGGAGGACTGGCATTGAAGATGGCAGCGAGGCCCCGCCCCTGATGACCACGCCCCCCGATGGCCAAGTGCCCGGATAGCCACGTGCCCGATGGCCACGCCCCTAATGGCCAGTTTGATGGCCACGCCCCGCAGGACCCTGCTCATGCTCAGAGGTGTTGCCCACCCCTAGTTCCTGGTAAACCTCAGCCCTTTCTCCACTCTCAGCTGTTACTGGATAGAACCTGTCCCCACTGCTGTCACAGGTCTGGCAGAGTTGGCTGTGTCACCATGGAGTGGAATCTCAGGAGAGGAGAAAAAGGAGCCAGAAACCCACCTCCCCATTCACCAGCGAGCAGGGAGCGAAACGCCAAACCCCAGCTCTTGAGCTCCATCAAAAGAAAATTTAAAGTCAGACACCAAAAGCCATGCAGGAGAGGTTCTGAGAAGTGACAGTGAGGTGGAAATAGACTAAGAGAAAAGTGAGGCTTCAGCAAAAGCACTCTCAAGGGGAGAGAGGGCATCTCCAGGCAGGGAATAAAAGGAGACAAGGCTGTCCCCAAACTTCATTACTGTTGATGTTTTCAGGAGAACTGGGGACCACCTCTGTACTCTGCCCATCAGGTGGTCAACTCCTCCTTCACGTTGGGCAGTGGAGTTGTTGACCTTAGCTGGTCCTCTCCAAAACTGTCACGGTGGCCATCCTATTTAGGGGGCTTCATCCACAAGTCAATCCGTGTTGATGTGGGCACTGGGGTCAATTGCTGGTCAGAAGTTACCTTAGTGTGACTGTGCTACTAAAGGGATCTTCTGTAGTGGCACCCCCTCCTCCACAGAAAATCTTAACTAACTTTCCCCAGAAATCTTCACCATAATTGATTTGAGGACTCTCAGCAAAAGAGTCTCTGTCTACAAGAGAGATCAATGTAGGTAAACTTCCTATTTTCCTGTTTCTCTATTTCACTTGGCCACTGGCCTGGAAGAAATCATCACTCCAGGTGCTCAACACCCCATTACTAGTTTACCACAGACATTTATCCAGTTTAGTAGTTTGTAGAAGTGTGGGGAGCCACTCTGAATGACCCACACCTTCCAGTCCTGAAGCAAGAGGCTCTGACAGGTCATTTCAATCAATTCATGGTGACTTGGGCATTGTCCCAGCTCAGAAAGTCAAGGCATGTCTTCAGATGTAGGTGTCATCCCTGAGGTTGAGCTACACTCACCTGTTCCTCTGTAATCCTACCCCTTTGCCCCGTTTGGGATAGAATGGTCCATGGAAACTCCCTTTGTGTGTCCCCTGCTCTTGCTCTGCCTTTGGGTGTGGCCTTCCTAGATGTCAGTCATCCTGCTGACACAGACATCAGGAAGCTAGACTCAGCCCCCTGAAACCTGAACCCTTGCCTCATTTGAATGGCTTCTCCTCAATAAAAGTGTTCAGCAGGAGTGTGTGTGTGTGTGTGTGTGTGTGCATGTGCGTGCATGCGCGCCCCTCCCCCTCTCTCCTGACCCTTAAGGTTAGAGGAGCCATCACCATAGGACCCAAAGGAAAAGGTATTTCTCTGTCTCTATGTGATTATTTCACACAGCCCAGTTCACCTGGAGTGACCCTGAGTGTTTTAGTCATGAGAAAGGTGACAATTTGTGGCCCATATGGAACTCTAGGATGAATTTTAGAAATTTAGTGGGTTTGGAATTTCTCTCCAGAAGTTAAGCATGCTTAGGATTGCAGAGTATTGTGGGCTGAATTGTAGAAAGTAAGTGAAGTAGAAGAAAAATCTGTGACATTCAACTTCTTAATATTTGGGAGTAGTTTGTCTTTAGAAAGAAAAAAGTTATTTTTATAATTCTAGAGACTCTAAATGTAAAGAATTATTCAGATGATTAATGGGGTGTGTTGTTAAGTCTTCTCCCATGGGGAAAGTGCTTTTGTGAACTTTTTTGGATTGTTTTTGTGAATTTTTATATTTTGAAATATTAGGTAAAGATTTTGGGGGTTATATACTAGAAGTCTGTGCTTGGAGAGTGAGAAAAGGGGAAGGAGGATTTTGTGATGAGACTTGATACAAGGATTCTTTAGCTGTAGAGGAGTGAATGTTATTTTGTGAAAATACTCAGAAGGTTTATACTGAACCTCTTTGCTACATTCTTGTCCTACTGAATCAGAAAGGCTGGAACTCAGCCACTGAGAACAAAAGACTTTAGCTGCTGTTCCCTGTGGTGTCTGTAACTAGGCTCACATCCAGCAGTGCTTTTAACCCTTAAACAACCTGGCCTGGGTGCCAAATGAAGACTGCCCTAAAATCTGAGAGAAACACTGGTGTCTGCCATTAAAACTCACCTTTTTAATTTTTTTTTGAGAGAGAGAGAGAGAGAAAGAGAGAATTCTTTAATATTTATTTTTAGTTTTTGGTGGACACAATATCTTTATTTCATTTTTATGTGGTGCTGAGGATGGAACCCAGCACCCTGAGCTTGCCAGGTGAGCACACCACCACTTGAGTCACATCCCCAGCCCCTAAAACTCACCTTTAAAGTCCTCTGTGCTACAAGGAAAAGTACAAAACACAGGAGAATACAAGCTGCTACCCGTCCCTAGGATCCTGCCCAGGTTGGGGCATAGAGACAAATCTAACAGAATCCCACCAGCTAGGGGAGCTCAGGGAACCTTTGCTGACTGTGGCAGCAGGCTCCATGCTGTTTCCATCACCATGGTAACCACTGGAAGCCTGGCAGAGCGGGCTTCCTGGTCCAGCCTCCCACATTACAGTTATTTTTGAAATAAATAACCTGACTTTTCTCTGTGGTTATGTTACTAAATAATGGTATTGATGGGCGGTTTCCAACTATGCTTTTTTATATTTTGCTTTTAATTTTGAAGGTTATTGGGGTGCACTTGTTTGTCACAGGAACAAAAGCCGGCAATGTTCCTGTGATGAGCATAAGACCCTTACTCTCATTCCTGACTAAGTAATTACAAAAAATAAAATATACATAAGGGTCTTATTTCAGCTACATCATGTGGCATCACACATTTATTTATGCACTCCTAGTTAAAAGTAAATTGAAATTGATCCAAATATCTTAAGAACCACGTGGTTACATAAAGTTAATTCAATTATAAGTTATGCCCTTATTAATAATATATTTTTCTAGGTACTTGGATAACCTATAGTTCTTAATTCATAAAATGATTAGCATATATGTCTAATTGTTTAGTTAATATATACTTATCTAATTGCTTTTCTTCAACAGAAAACACATGATTTATATACTTCTTATACATGCATTTATCTGATGTTCTGCCTTAGATCCTCTGCTTCTGTTTACAGATATTTTAGATACAGACATTTTAGATAAATATATTTTACTATAAATTTGCTTTCAAGAGAGAATCTCTAGTTCTCAAAGTTATCATACAATTTTTTTTAATTTTTTATTTTAGTTGTCATTGGACACAATACTTCCATTGTTTAATGTTTTTAGGTGGTGCTGAGGATTGAACCCAGTGCACCGCACATACTAGGCAAGCGCTCTACTGCTGAGCCACAACCCCAGCTCCTGTATAAACTTTAATAAGATGACAAACAAATATAATTCTATCTTCAGAAATATTCAAGGGCTTTAACTATATTTTCATTGATATTTCATCTTATCAAAGTACAAAAATTTATTAAATTCTAAGGTTTTCAAAAATTACTCCAAAGTATAACCAGGAAAAATTCTAAAAGGAAAAGACTCTTCCACCAAGAGGAAGCACACATTGGAGGTCCTAAGAAGAATCAAAAAATCATCTTTGGGTGAAACAAGGTCTTTACATTCTAGATTTTCATGATAAAAGTATTTTCCTAAACCAGAAAATCTTTATATCATTATCTAGACAGATGATATAAAAAGTTAAAACAATTAAAAAGAGATTTATATGTAAGATAAGAGAAGTTACCAATCAGGCTCCATGGTAAGAGCTGGAAGGGGGAGGAAGGGAGGGGAGAAGACTCCCCCCTTCTCAGTCGCTGTCCTTGAAGGGTTAACTTGCCCAGAACAGTGAAAGACAAAGCTGCTTTTGTGTGAACTTCTGCAGACTGGGAACTTCTGAGCCCCTCCCCTTACATGCTGGGTATAGAGTTCTGAAACTACTGAACTCAAAGTTCAGGGAGATTGATTGATTACACCAAAAGCTGTGCCCTCTGAACCTGGCTATAGACAAATAAAATCTGCTTCCTGTTTGGTGTCTTGCCTGGTCTGTGCCCTGCAGCACTTCCTTTCCAGACAAATGGAGCCACCTTTAGCCATGATTTCTAGCTTCCCACCAACCTCAGTGGACAGAGTTAGTTCCATTACTCCTTTTTCTTGACATGTCTTCTCATTAGCTCCTCTGCTTCAGTTTATTTCTACAAATTAACTACCACCTTTGCTTTCTCATCTACTTTGGGAGTACTTTAAAGAACTCTTGGGACCTTGCCTGCATTTCACTGCTCATTGCTAGCTACTACCTAACACCTGCACCCCAGCCCTGCACTCCACCAGGCCAAGCGCTGCTGCAGCCAGGGGCCAGGTGGGCAGGGGTGCAGACATGTGCAGCTGCAGGAGCTGGGAAATTCACTTATGTGCCCAACAGAAGCCCAGAAACAGCCCACTGCAGAGGCCTCTGGGAAGTGAGGTGTTTGAGACAGAGCGACTTAGCCAGAGGCTGCCCCATTTTCAGATCATGGTTTTTCAGAAAAGAAGTTAAGGCTGGATGCAGTAGCACACGCCTGAAATCCTAGTGGCTCTGGGGGGTAGGCAGGAGGATCACAAGTTCAAGGTTAATCTAAGCAATTTAGTTAGACCCTAAGGAACTTGGCAAGACCCTGCCTCAAATTTAATCTCAGCCCATGATGACCACTGTCAAGGGAGAACTTACTTCAGATCAAATCCTCTGGTGATTCTGGGAATGCAGGCTTCAGCCCCTGCCTTGGGGCATTCTAACTAATTCTAAATAATTCATTCTAGATGATTCAGCTCTAGTCATGGATGCCCCTGGGAGCTGCAGGCTACACTTCCATTCAGAATTCCCAGGGAATCTTGACTGTGAAATCTGGTGTTCTACCCCCACACTGTAACCACAGAGGATCTGAGAGCTGTGTGACACATGCTGTCCAGGCACCTGGAGGGCCCTGGCAGTGTCACCTGGTGTTCTGCCCACACAGCCCTTAGCACTGGGGACCATGGGGCTGTGTGCCACGTGCTGGTTCAAGTGCCCTGGAGGACTCTGGCAGTGTCACCTGGTGTTCTGCCCACACAGCCCTGAGCACTGAGGACCATGGGGCTGTGTGCCACGTGCTGGTCCAGGTGCCCTGGAGGACCCTGGCAGTGTCACCTGGTGTTCTGCCTACACACCCTAGGCACAGAGGACCTGAGAGCTATGTACCACATGCTGGTCCAGGTGCCCTGGAGGACTCTGGCATTGTCACCTGGTGTTCTGCCCACACACCCTAGCCACAGAGGACCTGAGAGCTGTGTGCCACATGCTGGCACCTGGAGGACCCTGGCAGTGTAGTCAGGTGTTTTGGCCACACAGGCCTCACCCCAGAAGCCTACAGAGGCTGCAGGTACCACATACTCCAGGATTCTGGCCAGTGCAGTCCAGTATTGTACAATGTGGCCCTCATTGGGAAGTTTCTGTGAGGTGCTATACGGGAGCCCCTAGGGATTCTGGGAAGTGTATTCGGCCCATGCAGCCCTCACCATAGAGGCTCCTGGGAGCTGCAGGCCCCCAAGCACCAGGGACCTCGTAGTGTGGTGCTCTGTTGGTGCAGACACATTATAGTGCCCCCAGGAATTCTGGGCATTGTAGTCCGTACTACTCAGGCAGCCCTGACCTCAGAGGTCTGTGGGCCATTGATTATTCTGGGTAATGCAGTCCATGGTATCTAAGTGGACGTCACCATCAAGGCTCCGGGGATCTGCCTGCACACCCCACATGCTTTTCCCTGAAGCCCTCGACAGGAAGGTGTCTGGGCGCCCAGGGCTTAGGGATTCGGGGCAATGTAGTCAGGCCTTCTGCACAGCCCGCACTGTGAAGGCCTCTGGGACTTGCAGGCTGCACACTCACCTGGACAACATCTCCCCCCAAGGATTCCAGGTAGTATAGTTAACTTCTCTGCCCTCCCATTCTTACCACAGAGGATCCTTAGAGCTACAGCCCTTGAGGGTAATGAGTCATGTAGTTCTGCCCACTCACATCAGAGGGTTCTGGGAGCTAAATTCCCCCTTAGGGTTGTGGGTCCTTCAGTCCCAGGGCTTGCTCAGTCACCAAAGAGGGTTCTGGGAGCTGCAACCCCTGAGGATTGTGGGTAATGTAGTGCAGCTCAATTACTACAAAGGATCCTGGGAGCTGCAGCCCCTGAGGGTTCTGGGTAACATAGGGTAGGTTTGGCCTGCACAGCCCTGCTGGGAGGACCACAGGAGCTGCAGACCCCATGCTTTCCCTGGTTCCCTAGAGGTTCCAGGTAGTGCTCTACCCACACAACCCTCACCACAGAAATCTCTGGGAGTTACAGGGTTTGCAGGGATCTCCAGGGATTCTGAGCACTGAAGCCTGGTGTTCTGCCCTTGCAGCCCTCCCCCAGAGGTTCCTAAGAACAGCAGGCATCCAAGGGTAATGGGTAGCACAGTTTGTCATTTTGTCAGTACAGCCATCACTCCAGAGGTCCCTGCAAGCTGCAGGTCCCCGAGGGTGATGGATACTGCCGTCTGTCATTTGACTTATGCTGCCCTCACTGCAAAGGGCTCTGGTGATGGCAGGCCCTGAAGGATTCTAGGTAGGACAGGCCATCATAACCTTCGCAGCTCTCACCCCAGAGTCTCCTGGGAGCTGCTGGCTGTATTCTCACAAAGCACCCGGGGACTCTGGGCAGTGCAGTCCAGCATTCTGCCGCTCACACCCACCTAGGCCCCTGGGAGCTTTGGGCCACGTGCTTGCCCTGGTACACTGAGGATTCTGGGCAGCATATCCCAGCGACTGCCCGCCCAGTCAAGAATCCTCCACAAAGGCCTCTGGGGTCTGCAGGCCACACAGTTGCCAGAAGCCCCCATCATTCTGGGTAGTAGTGGTCTGTCATGCAGTTCTCACCAGAGGCTCCTGGGAACTGTGGGCCCCAAGGATTCTAGGCACTGCTGTCCAGCATTCTGCCCACAGGCCCCTCAATGTGAGGCCCCTAAGGGCTACTGGTCCTGGTACCCCAAGTATTATGGGTACTTCAGCCAAGAAACTGCGCATGCAGCCATCCCCACTGTGGGACTGGTCAGAGGGCCCACCCCACTGGGACAGACTCATCCAGCAAACCCCAGCATCATCCGGTTTCTTCTAAAAAATTGTAGCCATGTAATGGAAAGAAGTCTTTAATACAGCCACAGTTGAAAATAATCATAATTCTTTAATATCTAACACCCAACTGATACACAGATTTCTCCAGCTATTTCAAATAGACTTTAGATAAAGTCAAATGAGGTTCTAATAGGAGCATGCAGTACACTGGATTAATACATCTGAAGTCCTCCTTTACTGTGGTTGATTTACACTGTAGATCTTCAAGTCTGTGTTTTGCTTCTTCGTTTGGCTTCATCTCAGAGCTCCTGGGATGGAGCACTCCACCCTGATCTAGAAGCCCACCACAAGGTTCTTCTCGTAACCGACACAAATGCAATATTTACACTTAACGTAACTTTTGAATTTTAACACATCGACTTCTCAATATTTCTCAAGTACTTAAACCTATAAGAAAAATTAGTCCTTAAAACATGAATAAGAGCAAGCAATGAGGTGCACATTAGCCCTTCCCCTCAGGCCCCAGTGGGACTCCAGGCACTGGGCCTCCCTGCACCATCATGAGTGGCCATCTGGGTTTCTCCTGTGTCCTTGGATTTCTCCCCAAAATACACTCAAGCCACACAAAACACACTGAAGTGACATCATGACGAGCAGCCAAAGCCTCAGTGAGGAAAACTGTTGTAAAAGAAGTTCTGCTGAAATATTACCTGGGAAAGCAAAGGACATGGCAGAACTTCTTCCTCAGCCCACCAGGCAGTGCCCAGGAAGCCTCTTCCTCATGTTTTTCTCACCTGGACCTCGGTCATCCTGAATCCACAGTGGAGTCTCCATGGGTAGGTGGCAAGGAGAAGGAAGCCCTGGTTCTCACCACAGACATATCCCCCAGGCATCCCCAGGCCATGGTGTCTGTTCACGTGGGTCCCCAGGGTAAGGAAGTTCTTGTCCCCACCTTAGACAGAGTCCCCAGGCATCCCCAGGCCATGGTGTCTCTCCAAAGGGTCCCCAGGGTAAGGAAGCCCTGGTCCCTTTCTTAGACATATCCCCCAGGCATCCCCAGGCCATGGTGTCTCTCCACAAGGGTCCCCAGGGTAAGGAAGCCCTGGTCCCCACCTTAGACAGAGCCCCCAGGCATCCCCAAGCCATGGTGTCTCTCCAAAGGGTCCCCAGGGTAAGGAAGCCCTGGTCCCCACCTTAGACAGAACCCCCAGGCATCCCCAGATGTGGCATCTCCCACTGGGTCCCCAGGAGAAGGAAACTTGCAGAGGATACAGAACACCACCCCCCAAAAGCAGGTGGTGGAGACAGTTGTTATGCGCGCCCCCTGCTGGCCGCCATGGGCAGCGCAGGGCGCCGGAGGCTCAGCCTTCAGAGCTGCCTCTGCACACCCTAGTGCCAGTCAACAGAGAAGCTCGGAAATTCATACTTCTGATGATTTCTGGTCATAGTTTCATAAATCAAAAAGAAAGAGGGATGGGGCGGTATCAGTGGCAAAGCTCTGGCCTAACACATGTGAGGCACTGGGTTGGATCCTCAGCACTGCATTATATAAATAAGATAAATAAATAAATAAAGACATGCTGTCCATCTACAACTATAAATCTTAAAAAAAAAAAAAAATAGAGCCTTCCTATGTCTTGGTCAGAATGGATGGAGATAGAAAGCTGCAAAGTACATGGCCCCTAGGCAAAATTCCACTGATTTCCTATATAGTAGCATCATGTAGAGGAAAGAGTGGAATATGTAAACTGGAATAAGAGAATTTTAAATGTGTTAACATGTAAAATAGCATTCTCCAAAATTGAAGTACCTGCTTTCAGAAAATCTTGAAACAGTAGAAAGAAATCAAATGCAATATAAATCAATGCAGAGATATTCCTTGTTCAGGTCTCAGTGTCGTTAAGATGAACCTCTTCTGCAGATTCAGTGCATTCCCAGTGAAATTCCCAGCAAGCTGTTTCTGAACCTAGGATCCAGACGCACCTCAAGAAGGCACACAACTGCAGCCCAGAACCTGTCAAAATACTCCATAGACTTGCGTTCACAATGCGAAACTGCAAAACTCTAGAAGACGTGCATGACCACATGCTCCCTCTGTCTGCTGCCAGGGTCCTCCCTCGGCTTCTCCTGGCTCCTCTCCTGGTTTCCTTCAATCTGCAGCCTCAGAGGTGCAACCCAGACAGGGATGGGGGTGTGTGCACGTATGGAAAGGCACGCAGAGGTGCATGGGATGTCTAGGGACTCTGCATGTTTCCTGCGGGGGCTGAGGGCAGGCACTCCCCATGGCAGCCAAAGGCAGAGTAGTCACTGCCTCTGCCCTCTAGAGTGAGGTGGGGGGGCTTCCTGGACAGGGATGCATGAGCCCACTCCTCCTGAAGCAGGTAGGCAGATGGTGTTCCCCCAAGTCCACACACCCTGCTGGAAGCAAATGCCCTGAGCTCAGGGACTCAGCATAGTTTGTGCCTCATGTGCAACACCCCCACCTCCACCTCGTCCATCAAAACAACTGCCTGAGGAAAGCTCAAGGCTTCCAAGAAAACTTACTCTGTCCTGGCCAACACCTGATGACAGGCCCCAACCTCCCTTTCTCTGGTCATTTAATAGAAAGGGACCCCCAAAGACCATCAGAGACCCAAGATTGATGTAAGCAGCAAAGAGGTGTTTATTGCGAGCTAGCTCGGTCCTCCACACGCACACACAGCAACTGGTGAAGCTGAGAGGTCCCAAGCCCAGGGTTTGCAGCAGTTTTATACATTCTTTGGAGAGGCCAGGGACTTTACACACATCATAGTCTCCCTTAGAAAATCATCACACACCGCGGGTAAATCAAATAACAACTCTAAAACATGATTAGCACATTCACTGGTGGGAACAAGTTGGGTAGGGGGGATTGGTCACTACAAGAGGGGGATTCATTTAAACTGATTGATTTAAACCGTGAGGGTGTCGCAAGGGGAGTACTTGCCAAACTGCAGGGCTTCTAGTTTAGATACTGGTAACCACACCTAGGTGGAAGCTATCTTGAATTTCAGATATGTGGTTATCTTGGCCTATCTGTGGCTTTTCTGGCTTTTCCAAACACTGTTTCCACAGAGATTTTCTGTAGTGTTTTTCCTGACTTTAGGACTACAATAAGTCAGAGGTTAAGTTTCAGAGCAAAATAAGATCCCAAGCAGAATAAAATTGCTTAGGTCTTTCACACCAAGAGGCCAAAATAAAATGTGAATCCTGTCATAATATAACCCCATTTACCTAGGATACATAAATCTCAACAACTTTGTGAGTTTCACCATTATAGTGACAAATCTCAAGTTGTCATAATAGAACCTCAAATCCCTGACACTCCACAAAGAGTCCTGCAGTATGGAGATTCTGTCATCAGTACTCCAGTTCCTTGATTCTCCATATATGATCATGAAGACTTGGAATCCCTGCTATTTTATTTCTCCTGTTCTCTGGCTAACCATGAAAAAACCTTACATTTCTATAAGATTTGTCATTATAGAATTTGTCATTTTTTACTCTCCACAGAGATTCAAGTAGCTTTGGGTGTCCTGTCATCAAAGAACCCAGTTCTATGACTCCACATTTTTTGAGGCAGCTTTTGGTATTAGGAAATCATAGATTGCAATTGACCAGGCCTCCATGGAGAGCCATGCAGTCCTTGGAGTCAGCCTTAATTTAAACCCTGTTGCCTGGATTTCAAAATAAAATCCAGCAGCCTTCAAACATCTATCATCATAAACCCTATTTCCCTGACTCTCAAAGTAGAATCTGGCAGTCTTGCATGTCTTGCCATTCTATAATGCCAGTTACCTGTCTCTGTATGTAGACCCAGCAACAATAATCACATTGCCAACAAAAGAAACTCAGATCCCTGGCTGGCCACTATAGAGTTTAGAAGCCCAGGGATACCTACCATCACAGAAACCCATTTTTCTGTATGCACAGACAGCTGAGCACCTCTGTGTGTTATGACATGAGAGAAACCCAGTTCCCTAGCTTTGGACACACAGTCATTTGACTTCTACCTATATTAAACCCTATTTCACTTGCTTTTCACATGGAGACCAGCATACCTTTTATAACTGCTATCATAAGACACTACTTATCTGGATCTCCAAGTAAAGTGCAGAAGACCTGGGGATCCTTAGAAAATACAACACCACTTTTCTGATTCTCTTTGTAGATACCAGCAGTTTTGCTTTCCTCCCATCATAGAAACTAGTTCCTTTTTCTACACATAGAGATCAGCAGATCTATGAATCCTGCCATAATGGAAAGCCAGTTATATGGCTCCCATAGACAAAAGATGATATGGTAGGTTTTTCATCATAAATCCTAAGAACCATAGGTAGATCTCAACAGTTCTGGGAATTCTAACATATTATAAACAGTTAACTATGTTCTACATTTTGCTCACCAGGCTTATGTATCCTACCATCATATAAGATGAGTTATATGGTTTTTCATAGAGTTCAGGAGCCAGTGAAACTGCCTATAATAGAAAACCTATTCTGTGGTTATGCACATATAGCCAGTATCTCTGAGAGTGGTACCATCAATAGAGTCTAAATTCCCCAGGTTACCATGTAGAGTACAGTACTGCTGTGAGTCTTGGTATCATAGAAATCAGTTCACTGACTCTAACTCTAATCCTAGCCCCTGACCCTAACCTTAATCCTAACCCTAACTATCTTACCTTAAACCTAACCCTGCACTTAGCATTAAAATTGTTGAGCTACATTACCTATAATTCTTAGGGTAGTAGTTCCTTGGATTCTATGTAGCTAGGTTGCAATTTTGAATATTGCATTGTCCTCAGTCTTGTGGTCCTTGAAGCTTTCAGGTGTTCCTGAAATGAGTGGTGAAATTGCTAGACTACATTACCCACCATCCCACATGGACATGTTTCCCAGAATCTCTTCAGTGTTCAAAGTGTGAGACTACCTTACCCATAATCTTTAGGTAGGAATTTCCCCAGATCCTCTGCTTTGAGAAGGTAAATCCAAGGAATACATTGCCCACAATTGTAAGGGTTAAGACCCTTCAAGTGTTCATCAGTGAGCAGTCAAATTGGACTAATTTGACTGCTCACTGATGGCCAGTTTTTTAATGCACAAGTTTCCTAGTAATCCATACAGTCATCTGGTAAATTACAAGACAACATTCACCACAATACTTAGTGAAGTAGTTCCCAGGAACCTCCACAGTAAGAGGGCAATTTCAAGGACTACAAAACCCACAATGCTATGACACTGTATGTTCCTAGATTTTCCTGCCATGTGATAAATTGCAAATATTCATTACCCACAATCCTACATGGACAAATTTCCCAGAATTCTCTGAGGTATGTAGGGAATTTTGGGATTACATTACCCACAGTTCTTAGGAAGGAAGTTTCCATAATCCTCTATAGCAAGAGAAAAATTCCAATGACTAACTTGCCTACAATTGTAAGGGACAGAAACTGCCATGGTTGCCCATCAGTGACCAGTCAAATTGAATTACTGTGCCCATGATCCTTTGTGAATAAGTTTTTAAGGAATCACTGCAGTTTGCAGTCAAAACTTGGGACTACATTATCCACAGTCCTGGGAAGTTCCCAGGATCCTCCACATTCCTGTGGAATGTGAGGGGCATTCCACAGACTACATTTTCCACAATCCCAAGGGGGTAGTAAGCACCAAGATTATCTAATGGGCAGTCAAATAGGACTACAGTGCCCACAATAATTTTTAACAAGTTTCCCAGGAATCCCTGAAGCAAGCAAATAAATTTGGAAATGTATTACCTCCAATTCTAAAGAGGTAGGAAGGTCCCAAAATACCCCATGTTGAGTGGTTAAACCCAGGACTAAATTAATCATAATTTAGTTATCCATAATTATCTATAATTTTCTAAAAAGAGACTCCAAAATTCCTCATTGTGAGGCCACTTTACCCACAATCCTACTATAGGCAGAAATTCCTAAGATTCCCTAAGTGATCAGGTAAAACTTGGGACTACATTACCTACAATCCTAATGGGAGAAAGTTTCCAAGATCCTATGTCATAAGTGGTAAACCTAGGAATGTATCATGTACAGACTAAGGTTTAGGAACTCCTATTTCCCTACTGTGGGCCAGCTAAACCAGGGATTACACTATCCACAATCCCAAGAAAAAAGGGAAGTTCCCAGCATTGCCAATGTTTATCAAGGAAAAATGGGAGCATATTATTCATAAATCTTGGAACTGTATTACCTAAGGCAAAGATGTTCCAGGAACCCCTTGGCCTGTGGTAAACCTGACACTGTATTTAAATCTTTATGGGGGGAGGAATCTCTCAGAATCCCTCAGGGAGTGATAAACCCAAGACTGCATTACCCACAATCCTCATTGGGAGAGTAACAAGTCCACAGGAAAGAAAGCTTTCACAAGTCCCCCACTTGTGGAAGCTTTCTTTCCTGTGGAAAGAAAATGACCCACAATTCTATGGCACAGGAAGTTCTCAGAATTCTTTGAATGGAGAGGGCAAATCATGGGACTACATTATCCAAAATCCTCAGGGAGGAAGCCTACCAGCAGTGGGCAGGCAATTTGGACTACATTACCCATAATCCTCACTTGAGACCCTGCTACTATCAGGGAAAAACCTGGGACATTACCAATAATACTAAAATGGAAGAAGTGGGATACTGGGAACTTCCTCCATTTTAGGATTATGGGTAATGGTGTCTCCCTCCCCCTCTGAAGTGGTTATGTCTAGAACTAAAATACCCATAATTACATGGGCTCAAAGCACCCATGATTCCCCAAAGTGAGCAGTAAATCTGAAATTACATTACTAATACTTCTTAGAGGATGAGTCTCCCAGGATCACCATCAGTGAGCAAGCAAATAATGGAACTTTAATTTCCAGAATTCTATGAAGACGCATTTCCCAGGATCTCTTACAGTGAGCAGGCAAAACTGGGATTACATATCCCATAAAACTAAGGGGTAAGAGGGCTTCCAGAATACCCAGCAGTGAGCAAGCAAATGTTGGAACTACACTACCCATAATCCTCAGCAGAGGAAGTTCTCAGGATTTCTGCATGAAGAAGACAAATTATGAGACTACATTACCCACAATTCAAATAGAGAGAAAGCTCCCACAATTCCCCACCAATAGTATAAATTACGTGACTACATTACCCAAAATTCTGAGGGGTGGAATTTCCCAGAATTCCCCAAAGTGAGTGGTATGCTCCCGACTACTTCACCCATCATCCTTAGGGAAGGAGGCACCCAAAATACCAAGTCCTGAGTGGAGAAATACTGGAACTATGTTACACATAATACTAAAGGAGAGGAAGTTTCCAAGATCCTTTGCACAAAGAGGACAAATCATGGGACTACATTACCCACAATTCTACTGGGTGGAATTCCCAGAGCTGCCCAAAGTAAGTGGTATGCTCTTTACTACTTCACCCATGGTCCTTATGGAAAAAGGCTCACAGAATATCCAGTGGTGAACAGCAAATGTTGATACTATGTCATGCATGGATTCTAAGGAGGGGAAGTTCCCAGAATTCTTTGCTCAGAAAGGCTAAATCATGGGACTACAATACCCACAAGTCCACAGGAAAGGAAGCTTTCGCAAGTCACCCACTGTGTAATACTTGGGACTACATGACCCACAATTCTGTGGCTCAGGAAATTCCCAGAATTCCTTACATGGAGAGGGCAAATCATGAGATTATATTACCCAAAATTCTCAGGGAGGAGGCTCCCAGAATACCCAGCATTGGGCAGGCAAATTGTACTATATTATCCATAATCCTAAGAGGGAGGAAGTTCCCAAGATCCTCTGCACAGAGCCAATAAATCATGAAACTACATTACCCACAACTTTAACAGGGGAGGAATCGCCCACAAGTCTCCACAGTTTGAATAAAACATGGGATTATTTTACCTGCAATTCCATGTGAATTGGTAGGAGGAATTACTCAGAATTCCTCAACCTAAGCCATACACCTGTTAATACTTCACCCACAATATTTGGGGAGAGCCTCCCACAATACCAAGCTAAGAGCAGAAAATATTGGGACTACATTATCCATAATCCTAAGGGGAAGAAGTTCCCAGGATCTCCAGTGTCAGTGGTTAAACCTGGGCCTATACTACCCATGGTCTTTAGTGGCAGAAATTCAAGAGTACCTCTTGGTTTTGTAAATCTAACTAACCTTTGCTCTGTGGCTAATTTTTGCCTAGCCCTATCCCTACCCCTAAAATTATTCAGAATCCTCAGGGTATAAGGGCAAGCATGTGCATTCAGCTTTCATTGGTCTCCTGGCAGAGGGGTGTGGCTAAGATCAAGGACTACATCACCCATAATTCTTAGGGTGAGGAAGCACCCAGAATCTCCCAAGGAGACTCAGAAAAATCCAAACCCTAACTCTATTCTTGTTGTAATGTATGTTCAGCATTTTTCTAGCTCTTCATGGGTGATCCTGGGGCTTAATCTTCCTTAGGATTGTAGGTCATTTAGTCCAGACCTTTTCCCACTCACGGGAAGAGATGGAAATAATTCTCCTAAAAGTTTCTGACCCTGAGGACTGTGGGTAATGTAGTCCAGCATTTTGTCAGTTTGCTCCCATGAGGTGACCCCCCCCCCCCATAGATTGTGGTTAATGTAGTCCAGTATTGGTTCTCTCTGCAGAATCCAGGGAACTTCTGCCTCATTTGGATTGTAATGAAGTCCCTGTATTTTCTGGTTCAGAGGGGTTGATTCTGTGCACTTCTACCTCCCCCTCGGTGGATCATTAATAATGTAGTTCAGCATTTTGCCTGCC
Organism: Callospermophilus lateralis; assembly: GCF_048772815.1. Taxonomy (NCBI): domain Eukaryota; kingdom Metazoa; phylum Chordata; class Mammalia; order Rodentia; family Sciuridae; genus Callospermophilus; species Callospermophilus lateralis. Next base: position 109,077,052 of record NC_135318.1, on the reverse strand, counting down.
TGGGAGGTGGAGAAAGGGGGCTCTTGAGAATTTCCACAACAGAGGGCTGAAGGCACTGTAGTGCAACATTTGCTGGCTCCTGTGGGGAAATCTGGGAGCCTCAGCCACCTGAGGATTGTGAATAATTTAGTCACATGTTTTACCAGCTCACGTGAGGCATGGAAATCCTGTGATTTCAGTCCCCCAGGATTGTGGGTAATGTAGTCCCACATTACAGCTCATGGTGAAGGAATTCCTATGAACCTCCCATTCCCACCTCCACCCCAAGCATTGTGGGTAATGTAGTCTAGTGTTTTGCTGGTTCTCTGTGGGGGATCCTGAGAGCTTCTTCCCCCTTAGGACTGTGGGTAATGTAGTCCCACACTTTGCTAGCTCACAGTGGGGAGCACTCCAGTAAGCTTCTACTGCCCCCTGAGAATTGTGGGTAATGTAGTCCAGTATTTTTCCCACATACACCTCTGTCAGATGTCTATGTAAGCACAGTTATCACCACAGTGGCTTCTGGGAATTATCAGACAAATCACTCAACTGTGTGCAGACTTACCCAGAATAAATATAAACAATGAAGCAACATTAGCCTTAGCCCTCAGGCACTAGTGAGTCCCCTGTGCTGGAAACCCCAGGCCTCCCATGCACTACCCTGAGTTTATGCCTCTATTTCTCCTTTGAGTGTGCTGGGTTTTCTCCCCATAAAATATACCTTCTCCCCAAAAAATATATTATGACAGTGAACATTCAAAGCCCTCACAAGGAATACTTTCATAAATATTACCTACAAAAGTAAAAACACAGCAGAGCTTCTTTCTCAGTGCCTGGGATAGTGGACAAAGGGGCTTTTCCTCATTCTTCCCCCACATTTTCCTCGGATAGACTTCAGTTATCCCAAAATCACTGTGCCATCCACATGTAGATGCCTAGGGGAAGAAATCTCGTGGTACACACGGTCCCTAGGTGTCCCCAGCCAAGGCATCTCCCTGTGAGGGTATCAAGGAAGTTCTGTCACAACAGTCATTGCTCCAAGGTGCCTTTAGCCTGCACCCATGGTCCCTTCCTGAGTGGGTTCCCAGTTTGGGGTTAGAGTTACTTCACTGTGAACATGGGCACCAGGTGTCCTCAGCTACAGCATTTCCCTGTGTGGATCCCAAGGAGAAGGAAGCTTTTGTCACCATGCTCATAGCCCAAGGTGTCCACAGCAATGGTCTCCCCTGGTGGACCACAAGGGTGAGGGTTACAGCAAGTCTTGAAGTTACAGCAAGTCTTGGGTTACCTCACTGTGGACATAGACCCCAGGTACCCCCAGCCATGGAATTTCGCCAGGTGAGTCCTGAGAAAAAAGTTTGCTGTGGGAATAGGACATCCATCCCTGGCAGACATATGATTCAAGGGGATTAGAAAAACTCACTCTGAGAACCCTCTTCTGGCCATTGTGGACAGTTGAGGATAATCAGTGCTCAATGTTCAGCATTGGCCCTGCACCCCCTTGTGGCAGTCCTGGTGAAGCTCTGAAATTCATGGTTTTGATTTTATGAGGCCATATTGTGGAAATCAAACAGCAATAGAATCCACCATACCATGTTCATAAAGGATACAGATAGAAAAAAAGCAAAATACATAGTCAATAAGAAAAAATCTATTGATTTCTTATATATCAGCAAAACTATATAGGAAAAATTGGAATTTAAAAACTAGAATAAGAAAAAAAATTGAACTATTCCATTTACAATAGCACCCCCCAAATTGAAAAGTTATATGTTTTAAATTACAACTATACTTTTAGAAAATCTTGAAACAATTGAAAGAAATCAAACAAAATATAAATAGAGATTCATTGTTCAGGTCTCTACATAGTAAAGATGAAATTCTCCCACAGTTGATTTGCAGATTCAGCACAATCACACTCAAATTTCCAGAAATTTTTTTCTGAACCTAGAATAGATGTCACAGACTACAGAAGGACAAAGAACTCGCACATCTGTGTCATAACACCTGAAGTAGTGAGGAAATGTGATGCTGTGAAGGGATACACAGGTAGATATAAATGGAAATGAGTGGAGAGCCCAAAACTCACACATGCCTACAGGCAGCTGATTTTGTCAAAGGAAAGAGACCTTCATGAAGACAACAGCATCTACTGCACAGATGGTGTTGGAGTGTTTGGAAACCCTATGGGAGAAATGGACAGGGAAAACCTTTATAAGGTTCACAAAACTCACTCTAAATAGTCCATGGCATACATCAAAAATGTGAAACTATAATAATTATAGTAGAAACTACTATGACCATGTTTCATATTGAGTTTTTATTAAAAAATACAGCTGCAAAAACAAATACATGAAAGAAAGAATTGATAATGTGGACTTAATTTAAATTTAAATTGTCACTGTGCATGGTGGTGCATGCCTGTAGTCCCAGCTATTAGGTAGCCTGAGGTGACTTAGCAAGATCCTGTCTCAAAGTAAAACAGTTAAGAAGAGCTGGGGATTTAGCTCAGTGGTAGAACACCCCTGTGTTTTATGCTCAGTACCATTTTTTAAAAAAAATATTTTTATTAGTTATTGATGGACCTTTATTTATTTAATTGCTTATATGTGGTACTGAGAATCGAACCCAGTGCCTCATGCATGCTAGGCAAGTGCTCTACCACTGAGCCACAGCTCCAGCTCCCCCACAATTTTTTAAAATAAAAACATCTACTCTGAAAAATTCATATTAAAGGAACAAAAAAATTAAGCCAGAGACTGGTGAAAATATTTGGAAAATACATGAAGTCCATCTAAAGTGGACTTGTATCCTAAATATGGTAAGAAGCAATTGAATTAAAATGGGTTAATATCTGAACTGACAACTCAACAAAGAAGATAGGAAAATGGCAAAGAAGCATAGAAATGCTGCTCAGCTACACCTGACATGAGGGGAAATGACCCACAATGCTGTATGGAACTTCAACTGCATTCAATGGCTCCAAACTTTTTCAATTGGAAGATGTAGAACCAGAACTCTCATTCATTGCTGGTGAAATGCATAATAGTTTATCACTTTTAAAAGTTTTAAGTTTTTTCTAGAGCAATACATAAGCACACCATATGATCCAATAAAGACTTAAGAATTTAGAAAATTGCTTAGAAAATATGTCTTGAAAATATGTATATACAACATGCATTTATACACAGAAATTCTATTCAGAATGGCCAAAGAGATTCAGTGTTCCCTTTATTCCACAACATAAGTTTGCACATTAAAGCTGAAATTGAACCCATTATCCCATGCCTGAATCTAAAAACATGCCACTATGGCTTGAATGTTTGCATTCCACATGTGTTTAAAATTTCTTGTGTTAGAAACTCAATCTCCAAAATCCAAGAATCCAGAAAGCCCACCAATCTCTCATGCCCCCCTAGCCATCCACGGTTTGTAACAGCTGAGGTGTCCCTTTTAGTCTCAGCAGGAAGGGTGTCTCAGGAAGGCACAGAAAAGTATGCTCCACCTGGTCATGGTATCTCACCTGTGTCCACTGGGCCCAGCCAGCCTTTTAAGGCAGTGAGGGTAGAATAAGCTGGGGGCTACAACCCTCTTCTCAAACCCAATGAATTACAATTTAATCAAAATCCATCCTTGTCAACCCTCCCTGGGCCTTTCTCAGTCAGGTTTCCCTATCAGTACTCAAAGGAGAAGCCCCATGGACACAAGCATTTCAGAATGCAGCCCATACCCCATTTAGAAGGCTAATGGGGTGCAGGAATGTGATCTTGTGCACAGATGGTAGGAAGGGGAACACTCCCCTCTCTAGGGAAGACTTCACTGCACAGAGGACACAGGGAGCTCAATTCTGACCTGTGGCTGCTGCTCAATTTCTGAACATTTCTCAAATGCTCCCTCTAACACAAGGAGCTGCCAAACACACTTCTTAAGGGTGGCAGTGTTTTTGTCTCCACAGAAACATTAAGAAATTTCTGGGGACCTATGTGTTTTACTCAAAATGAAGCTCTATAACTTTTGTTGAAAACCTGACAATATTTACCTCATGGGGGGTTGACCAGTTGACCTCATGGGGGGTTGACAATATTTACCTCATGGGGGGTTGACCCTTTCCTAAACCTTAGTGATGCCTCATAAATTCTGGCCTTCCCTGGCCAGATAACGACCCTCTCTGAGTCTCTAAGATCTCCATAAATTCTGATGCCAGGGCCAGCAAAAAATGTAAACTTGTGTTATGCTCCTCAGAGTGTTGTTATCTGTAACCCCCCTTTGTGTAACTTTTTGGGCTATAAAACTGGGCTGCAAGGAAGCCTCACTGCTCTCCTTGGCTCCCATGATTTTGATGGGCATGGCAGCCCAGCAGGTCGAAATAATAAGCTTGCTTTAATTTGATTTTAATTGGAGTCAGTGGTCTTTTCTTGCATTGTGGCCTAACAGATCCAGTGCGCGCATGTTAAGGAGGAGATGGTGAAGGATGGGCCTGAGTTATGAAGGAGATGGGAGGCCATTAGGACAAAGTAAAGGAGCAGGACGAGGGAGAGCAGAGAAAGGGCAAACACAGTCACCCAGGACAACAGTTATTCCTAAATATGTCAAAACATGCCTCCATGTTGGTGGTCAGTGGTGCACCAGGGAAAGTGAAGGTGTTTGCAGAGCACACATGCACAGGAATGTTCACAGCAGCATATTTTGTAACATTCTGTTACGGGCCAGGCTATATGGCAATGATCAAACAGACTCCATTTTACCATGAGTCTCCCATGGGAAAGACCTGCCTCTGTACTCATTAATATTTACCTAGCATAGCATACTTTTCAACACAAAATGTCAATTCTTATACAAAGTAAAACTGTTCTCTTTTGGTCCCATTTTTCTTGGGCAATGTACCCTGACAGAGATTGTCTAGTAACCATTAGTAGTAACCATTAGTAATTATTCTCTAACTTGTACTCAACTGGAGTTATTTTGACCCACTTCCCTTTTGCTTGCTTGCTGCTATGGTAACATGGAACATCCGTTGCATTGTCTCATTAACTGCTCAATTCAGCTTCTGTACCCTGCTTGCTTGCAGCTACATCAACCCAAAAATATTGAAGTTCAAGGCTGTTTTCTGCAGAGACAACTTGGTCCTGTAGGAAGCAGTCCATGCTCTTCCTGAATATCCTGTTGACTCCTGGGGTGTTTTGTGTAGAAGTAGGACAAGACTAGAGAATTTTTTGTCAGTACTTTTCATTTTGTGATCATAATGTTTGATTACAAAACAGTGTATACTCATTATTGTCATTTAAGCAACACCAGGAGTAGTGAAGAAATCTTGCATTTATGGTTGTTGTCCTTTGCCCACCCTCTTGGAACCATTGTGAAGAGTTTCATTTCCTATGTTTGTCATGTGTCTCACATTTATTTAAATGTGAAATTCGGAAATGATATTAAATGACTTAATAAAAATTGTTTTGCATGCATTTACAAGGCATGTAACATACAAACTTTTATTTTGTAAACATCTTCCTTCATATAATGAGACTGATAATAGGTGGAAAAATAGCAACTCTTACAGGGGGAATGTCTTATTTGGACAGTCACTTGGAATGTTGATTGAAGTTGCAGATGCCTGGCAATTCTGCTTCTAGATGTTTCCACAGAAAAAATGCTATACTTTCTTACAGAACACTGAATCCCCAGATCAAAAGGCTCACATAAAGTTATCAAGTTTTCCCCCACAATATCTAATAACTGTGATGAGGCTTATTTCAAGTTTTTTTTGATGGCCTGAGTGTTGAATTCAAGGGTCTTCTCCACTTAGCTAGTTTGCCAACCCTCTTTATTTTTGGAGACACTGTCACACTGAGTTGCTTAGGTGGTTTTGAATTTGTGACCCTCCTTCCTCAGCCTTCAGAGTTGTTGAAATTATAGGTGTTGTCCACCTTTCCAGAATTACTTCATGATTTGGGAGGTTTCAGTCCCTAGTCAGTTGCCATGAATTTCTCATACTTGGTTGGGCATTCCACAGTAGTTTAGCTCAGTGGGAAATTATCAAAGATTACTTAAATACACAAAAAGTCTTATAGTACAAAGTTAGGGATTGGTTGCCTAATATTGTGAATTTAAGATTAGAAACACACACACACACACACACACACACACACACACACACACTTTGATTTTTTCTTATGTTAGAGCACAAAGTAATAAAGTATAAAATGCAAAATATCAAACTCCTCCCTGTCATTAATTTCCTCTGCACAATAATTCCAGTTCAGTTCAAATAATGTGATGGTCTCTCCTATTTCTTCTCTGCATATTGCCTGTGTTTCTAGTATATATATGGAGAAAAAATAAAAACAGGGTATCAAATAATAAATATTTTGATTTTACATTCATGTCTACATGAGTCTTAGCACCAAATCTTGGGAGATCCTCAAAAATTTGGAAAAAGTTCATAAATGTGAGTACACATAAATCTACTTTATTCCATGTAGGAGCTGCAAAGGATCCTGTGGATGGATATACCATTATTTACCCAGACAGTGCCCTATTCATGGACACATGAGGTTTTTCTTTTTTTCCTCAATATAAAACATGCTTCATGAACATACTTGTGCATATATCTTTTTAACAGTTGCATGTATTTATTTATTTAGGTACTGGGTTTTAAACCCAGAGACATCCCACCATTGAGCTATATTCCCAGACTTATTTAACTTTTTATTTTGAGACAGGGTCTCACTAAGTAGCAGAGTTGTCTGTCCCTAAACTTGGAATCCCTTGCCCCAACATTTGGATATTTTTAATAGCAAATTTATAAAAACAGCACAGATGATGGACAGTATTAAAAACCTGCACTAGCATGTAGGACAACTCAGAAAGTCATAGTGAGTGAAATCTGCTATATGATCAAAATTCTATAAATGACATTTAGTGGCTGTCAATAAAAAGCTAATTATTTTTTAAAAAAGTCAAAATTCTGCCATGGTCCAAAAAAAGAAAAAAAAATAGCACTACATATATTATCCTTATACATTTGAATCGCCAGAAGTTTTTCACTGAAACATTTTGATCTGCATTCCTGCTTTGCATACTTTATATTTATATAAAAAATTCACACACAAACAAAAATTGAAAAGCTACCAATACCTGATTCCTCTCCCCTAGTTTTCTACTTATATTCATCCACAGGGATGCGTTTTGACACCTTGGGGACAAAGGGAATGTTTAACATCAGATCTACCAAGAGTGGTTTGGTTTGTTGTTTTTGAGATGCTGTGGATCAATCCCAGGGCCTCATGCATGGGAGGCTTTCACACAGCTACACATACACACAGGCCCATAGTAGGTTCTTATGTAAGTTCTCAATGCGTCAGAGTGCTATTTGGAGGTCATTTGGCATAACTGCTGCACGTTTGGCATGGATAGCACAGATCTTATATGTGTCTTCTAAAAAGACAACCAGAGAGTCTTCATTTGCCTCCCACCAAGTGGGATGGCGTCCCTCTGGAAGCACAAATCTGTTTTTAAATCCTACCAGTTTCTTGCAACAGACTTTGGAAGGCAAGCAAGTGAATCTAAAATTTTTTTCTTTTGTTTTTATTATTACTTGTTCAAAACATTACAAAGCTCTTGACATATCATATTTCATACATTTGATTCAAGTGGATTATGAACTCCCATTTTTACCCCGTATACAGATTGCAGAATCATATCGGTTACACATCCACGTTTTTACATACTGCCATACTAGTGTATATTCTATTCTGTTGCCCTTCCTATCCTCTACCATCCCCCCCCCCCCCAATCTGAAATTTAGTGGACACACTAGATGTCAGAGCAGGATACTGGGCCTGTAACTCTGAGTTTTCTTCGTCTCTACACTAGAGGGCGGAAGTAGTTTTTGTAGTCAATGACTTCTTGGGCGTTTTACCACTTGTGGTTTTGGGGTTAGTGGGTTTTGTTGGAGGACTCCTTTTGAGACCTTCTTGCTCCATTCTACTGGAGTTCAGCTCACATGAAGCAGTGCAGGTGTTAGAGAGGGAGGGCAGCTGTAAATACTATGTTTCTTTCCTTTTTTTCTTCCTCCATTTCTCCCTCTTTTCCTTTCTTCATTCTCTCTCTCTCTCTCTCTCTCTCTCTCTCTCTCTCTATATATATATATATATATATATATATATATATATATATATATATATATATATATATCTTTATTTCTTTTTCTTTCCCCTGTGCTGGGAATTGAACCCAGGTCCTCCATGTACTAGGTAAGTGCTCAACCACTGAACCTCATTCCCAGTCCTCATTTTCATGTATTCTAAAAAGGCTAGATTCCTGGCAGGGCAATCACAGAATGAGAGAACCTTTATTTTTTGTCCATAAGGAAAACATTGCCACCAACTCTCACTAAACCACAGGTGAGCCAGTGTGCTCCCAACTATGACATCACTGTCTTTGTTGGAATAGCGCTGGAGGAGGTGTCCCTTATAAAAAATACTTCTGGAGTGGCAGGACTTGAGGTCACAGACCCAGTTGTCCAGGGCTGTTCCCCAACACCTGATTTTTCTTTTTTTAAGTAAAATCATCCTATGCTACAAAATGGTATCTTCTTGTTGTTTTTATTTAGTTGCTGTTATTTAGAAGTGAGATTGGGTTGCATTTGCCTACTCAAATACTTTTACCTTCTATTTTCCCTCTTTTCTTTGTATATTTTGATTATTAATGTAAATGTCTTTTATTGGTGGTGGCAATGTTTTCCCCAGACCTCCCTTTTACTATCTTTTTGGTATCTTTGCTCAGAAAGTTTAGATATTAGGTAGCCAAATTTCTCAAGGTTTTCCTTTTTGACTTCTAGAGTTGTTTATGATTTCACACTTCAAAATTATAAAAATATTTTCCATTATTTTCTCCAAGTAGTTTTAAAGGTTATTAAAGATGTACTCTCTACTCCATTTACAATTTTTTGTGGTTTTGTATATATATTTGAAAAATATTTTTAACTTGATTTTTTTCCCCAAATGGACATCTAAATATCCTCCTGCTCTATTGTACAGACTATCCTTTAGCTGGTAATTTTCTTTTCTTCTTTCTTTTTGTATTAGAGATTTAACACAAGGGTAATTTACCAATGAGCCACATCCCCACATCCCTGGACTTTTTATTTTTTATTTTGGGTGTCTCACTAAGTTGCTTTGAGCCTTGCTAAGTTTCCATGCTGACCTTGAACTTGGGGTCTTCCTGTTTCAGCCTCCCAAGTCAGCCTAGTCATTTAACTAATAATTGAGAATAAATTATATTGCTGGCTGACTATTCATTCCCAAATGGCATTCTGAAAAATTTCGGGCTGCCATGCCTGTCCCATGATTAAAAATACAAAAATAAAAATAATGGTATCATTTCAACAAATACTTAATGATTGAAATAAACAGCCATTGATGACTTATCTATAATGATAAATTCTGAGGTATAAAGTAAGGGACATATCCATGGATAATTACTTCTGAAGAGGTGGCCCAAGGTACACAGAGACTATTTAGAGGTGTGGAGATTTGCTCCCATGGTGCCAGGGTGTACCAGTGCCCGTGGTATGTACTCAGGTTTTCCTCCTGCTCTGGGGCTTGCTGTCCTCATTCATGCCCAAAGCCAGGGTTCAAAACAAACAGGAAGCTGGGTGGTGGCCCTCTCTCTAAGCACAGGTATGGGGTGAGAGACAGCCCAAATGGAAAGCCTCCTGGCTGGGAGTGCCTGAACCACAAAAATGTGTCCTTATGTTTGGCTTTTGGCACCAAGAGAGTTTTCCAGATCCACCAGTGAGACCCAGCAGGGAAAACCCTCAGTGATACCCCATGAGGCAGCATGGGCTTTGCCTAGGAGGCTGCTAGCCCAAGACACACAGAAAGCTATAGCCAGAGAAGACAACCAGGGCATCTGGGACAGGGTGGGAAAAGGAAGGAGAGAACTTGGAAAGTTGAAATTTAGGAAGCTTTTTGGTTGTTTATATTTTGTTTTTAAGCTACCGTCTTTTTAGTATGCAGCCCCAAACTCCTGCCAGGTGGTAAAAGATATAAGAGGAGAGGGGGGCCTGCTTGGATCAGGGAGAAGTGAAATGCAGGTTGAGGGTTAAGGTTTAGTGTTAATTATTGTAACAGTAACAACAGCTCAAATGCCAGGATTCATCCATTCTGACTTTGTGTTAAGCTCCTATGAAATGGCATAGAGTGTTTATCAGTCCTTCCCATCAAGGGCTGGGATGTAGCTCAGTGGTGTGTCCAGCTCCCCTGGGCTCAATGCCCATTAATGGGGGGAAGGAAGAGGATGTGATAAAGGTGATGGCTGCATGATCTCTCTACTGTACAATTGTCCTTTTGTAATAAATATCTCATGGGAGATACTTTAATTCTATGTAAATATCTTATCATGTATTTTTACCTACTGATTATTTCATTTATTGCTGATTTTTCAGCTCACTATTTATGAACACTGTGTTTCAAAAGGGTGGTTTTCTAGATGTAGAAGGGCTTAGGCAGTCAGGGCAAGATGGCATGTGAGAAGGTTGGAGTGGGGCCAGAACAAAGAAGCAGGGAGAGGGTCTTCTGAGGAGGGCAACTTCCTGCTTGATGAAAGTGCTCATGGAGGACACAAGTGAGGAACCAATCAGACAAACACTTCTGTATTCATGCTCCTAAGTGGGGAACACAATAGAAAACTAAAAAAGACAAGTGGACAGAGGGGAACACAAATCAATAATAGTGAGGAGCACATGGACAGAAGAGGAGATAAAAAAAAGTAGGAAATTCCAGAGATCACAAAAAGAACAAGCAAAATCTCCCCCATTTAGTTTCAGGCACTGGGGCCCCTTCTCTTCAGAGAAGCCTATCTCTGTAAGTCTATTGCTTTTACAATAAGTCTATGTCTTGCTTGCTATCTCTGTGTCCTGTTCTTCAATTTTTTGCTGAACATAGAAAATAAACCTAGCACCACTTGATAGTAACACATTCAACAATTCTTTATATATTTATTCATTTAGTTCTATAGTATTTGGGATAGAATCCATGGCTTTTCACATGCTAGGCAAATCATGTACCATTGAGCTATACCCCTCATATATTAAAGTTTTATTGTGAGACAGGGTCTCACTGTGTTTCCCAGGTTGACCTCAAACTTGTGATCCTCCTGCCTCTGCCTCCTGAACCACTGGAATTACAGGTGTGCACTACTACATCTGGCATCTGTTTCTCTTTCTTGGGGTTCTGTTTGTGCTCATTGCTACTGGAGCATCATTGATCCCAGGTTCTCTCAGCAGACACAGCTAGGCAATACAGGTTAGTAATTCTGAAATTATTTTATAGGTTTCTAAGTTTGAGCAAATAATGAACATGGTACATTTAGTAGGAGCTAGTTTTCTCACTGTTGATGAAATGAACTACAGCAAAGAAAGGAAGAGAGTAAATAGAAACTTGTTGTTTTAGATTAGATCAAAGATTATCAGGGTGAATTCATGTTTTAGACAGACGGAGAAATAAATGTGACTAAGCCATTCCACTCCTCGGTAAAAATTGCACTTCTGTGAAAATATACCATTAGGAATGTCCATAAATGTTCTATCTTAATAGTCCTAAATGGAACTACCCAAATTTCAATTGATATCAGATGTGATAGTGAATATTCTAACACTCTATGCAGAATTGTGGATGAAAACATAATCAATGAGAGGAACTTTCACAAAAAATGCTGTGATTCAATTTAAATGAAATTCAAAAATAGGCACGATTAATTCAAGCTTTGAGAACTCAGTGTCAAGTTCTTTTGTGGGCTGGGGGAAGGTAGTGATTGTGAGAAAAGCAAGGGAGTCCCCGATATGGTTCTGTCCTTTGACCTGATGCTGGTTACACAGTGTGGTTAATTCTTTTATTTATTTATTTATTTATTTATTTTTTGTATACAAGATTGAACTCAGAGGCACCTGGCCACTGAGTCATATTTCCAGTCTTATTTTGTATTTTATTTAGAGACAGTATCCCCATGAGTTGCTTAGGGCCTCACAGTTGTTGAGCCTGGCTTTGAACTAATATTCTCCTGTCTCAGCCTCCCAAACTTCTGGGATTAAAGGCATGTGCCACCAACCCTGGCAAGTGTGTTTAATTCTGAAAATGTCCTTGTTACTTCAATATAAAATTTTTGAAAAATCTTCATCTCTTGGTCTAAATTTCATATAACCTTCATTTCAACTCAGGTGCTACAAAAGCCTCATTAAAAAGAAATAGAATGATTCTGAACAAGCTCACCCTACTTCTTCTTCCAGACCATATTGCATAAGCATGATGATAGTCCTTTCATGACTGATACCATCTCTAATCCAGGAAGTGAAAGGATTATTTTCATCCCACCTACCTTGGAGCACAGAGAAAGGAAGGAAAGTGACCTACCCAAAGGTTACCCCCTGCAGAGAGAGAGAGAGAGAGTACAAATGCAGAGCTGTTGGAGGTTAATCCAGCTAGCCATCTTTTTTTCTAGAATTCTCCACCTAGTTAATGCCTTCTAGGGATTTCCCACCAAGGTTAAGGGTGAGAATTAAACTCTAAAGCCTAAGGCTTGCCTTGTTTGTAATTAAAATTTACCCTGTGCATTGTTTGAAAACATATATTTTTTAAAGGTCAAATCATGACCTTCAAACTAATATAAAATGAACACGTGCTAGGGATTTTTACTGATTCAATGAGGCAGATTGTAACTGACTCAAAGGAGAAGTCAAAATCACAGACTTATATCAAACAAAGGAAAGTTAAAGCAGAAGCACAGATAGAGCTCAAATAAGCTTCTTCAAGAAATGGAAAGGAACTTTAGTTGAACCTGTCTGCTAAAGCAGAATATTTCTATGTAGAGGTCAGGGTTATTTTGCATTGCAAAAGTTTTTGTGATTTTCAATGGGCATTCTTGATGAGCTCAGCTATCATTAGTTTTATTTCACACCCTTGGTTTGTTTGTTGGTACTGGGGATTGAAACCAGGGACACTTAACCAACTAATCAACATCCTCAGCCCTTTTTTATACTTTACTTAGAGGCAGGGTCTCACTAAATTGTGTACAGCCTCTCTAAATTGCTGAGATTGGCTTTGAATTTGCTATCCTCCTGCCTTAGTCTCTGGAGCTGTTAGGATCACAGGCCTGCACCACCATGCCAAGCCTTTTATTCCACATTTAGGACTGATTTGAGGAAGGTGAAAATCCAAAACTGTTCAATGTGAACCCTTAATTTAGAGCCATGGGTGCTTAGAGATAATACTTGTTTCCTTTTTGAAGGGGACTTTTAAGAATAAACCTAGAAAGTGTCAGGAACTGTAAAGAAGTTTAGTTCTCTCCTCAGTGAGGAATTTTATTTTATTAAATAATCAAGGACATAATGAAATCAATGCAAAAGTTAGAAAATTATTCTGGTGAAACAAACCCAGAATCTTTCAACATAGATAAGTTACATAGAAAAAAGAAAAACCCTTTGTATCATAGCTGAAGATGGCAAATAGCAAATCAAGGAAATGAGGCCATCAAAATAACACAAACTTTGCTAAGATTTCTAAAGTACTTTGTAATGTAAAAAAGTGGATGATACATTTTATTCATTTATTTGGTTCTAGGTATTGATCTCAGGGGCACTTTACCACTGAGCTAAACCCCATTCTTTTAAAAAATTTAATTTTGAGACAAAGCCTCACTAAATTTCTGAAGCTGGCCTCTAACTTGTGAACTTCTTGCCTCAGGCTCTCCTGTAGTAGGGACTATAGGCATGTACCACCTGGAGTGGTTTTGCCTATGATGCATTTTATAAGAATTGCATATTATATGTTATAAATATTCTTATATACTGTGTTAATTTTGTATGATAAATTTTGTAGTGTGATAAAAGCAACCTTTCAAAGGTTTTTAAAATTTTTCATCATATTTAACACAATTCAGTCTCAGGTATTATAAGCAAAGCAAATAAAATTTGTTGTATTTAATTAATTTTTTTCCTGTGCTGGTGATTTAATCCTGAGCCTTGCTCATGCTGGGTAAGTGCTCTCCTCCTGAGCAACATTTGTGGCCCTAAAACTCATTTAAAATTCTTCATTAGGCTTTTTCATATTCTATAACAAAATGATTCTTTCCTTAGGATTAATTTCTTTCTTTTTACAATTTCTTTTTTTTTTTTTTGGTACTGGGATTTAGCCCACAGGTGCTTAATTACATTCCCAGATGTGTATGTGTATGTGTGTGTGTGTGTGTGTGTGTGTGTATACACACACGTGCCCCATGTCATATTTCTTTATAGCACTTTCTATTGAGAGTAAATGTGTTCTTTTACAAATGAGTCCATTTTCCATAAAAAAAGACAACAATCCAAGGATGTCAGTGTGGTCCTGAGGGGTAGGCCTATCTACCATTCAAGTATTCATTTTCAGGTGAAGGGATAAAAATCATAGATGATAGAAGAATGGATAGATGTAACTCACATGTGTCTAAAATATGGCTGCATTTGAACCAGTGCTGTGATCATCTACCAAACATGAAGTGAATTAATATGAAAAAGCTACATGAACCTGGGCAGAGTGGGGCCTGAATGTAATCCCAGCAGCTCCAGAGGCTGCAGCAGGAGAATTGCCAAATACAAATCCTCTTTAGCAACTTAGCAAGGCTCGCAGCAACATAGCAAGATCCTGTCTGGTGGTAGGGGGGTGAGGGGAACCAAACCAGTAAAAAAACAATTTACTAGAGATGTGGCTTAGTGATTAAGAGCCCCATTTATCACAAATACCTGGATAAAATAATACAACAACTACTTGGAGCAACTCTAAATTGATGGGAATACCTGTGAAATTTCATATGGGAATTTGTTTGAAACACATCTTATCTGACCCAAATAATGACAAAATTTTCAAATGACTGAATCCTTCATTCACCTGAAACTTATGCATATGTAGGTCCCAATAAACATGAGAGGTTTTAGAATAATTCCTGCTCACCTGGAGTACTCAGAGTACTTTAAGTAGATATCATGTTGTTACTAGAAATAGCTTAGATACCTTGTCAGGCTACTTATGTATCCCATATGCTGGGTCCTACTATTTCCTGGGGATCTTAGTACTGCTGGAGCTGGAAACAGTCCTTCAGATACACCTGGCAAGGTCAGCATCATTTGTTTGTGACCAGACACAAACACCTGACTATGGACCTCTGACCATTTTCAACTGCACCCCTGAGGATTCATTCCCCCACTCCAGCCAGAAACTTCACTCTGACCTTGCTCTTCAGTGCAGAAAATCCCCCCTAAGAGCTGGCAAATGATGCCTCATTGCACCTCACTTTGCTAAAGCCTGATTTGTCTCCAGAAACCATAAGGTGCCAGGTCCTTCCTGCGAAGGCTTCATCTCATGTAAGAAATATGCTTGAAAGAAAACTCTAAAAATGCAAACAGAAGAGAGAGAGACAGGCACACAGCACAGAGGAAAGAAGAAAATGTGGCCACATCTCTCCGCAGCTGCATTTATTATTTCCAAAATTACATAGCCCCCATTACCGTCACTACATTCTAACTTAGTATTTTTTAACCCCAAGGCTAACTAACCTGCTGGGGTCTTGCCATAGTGGAGTCCAGAGAGTCCTGAGGGATGAGTGGCATCAGTGCAAAGGAGGAGATAGGAGTCTTTCCATTGGAGCGATCTCCAGAGGGAGAGCTCAAATGCAGGTTTCTCTGGGTTGTCTTTTATTGCACATTTTCTCATCATTATGGATTCAGAATACGTCATTAATTATAAAATTTCAAAACTTTGTCAAAACATGACATTTCCTTAATGATCATTAGGGGTATAGAAAAGTGTAAGATCAATTTACATTTTTTCAGGATTTGATCTTTAGTTTTCAATATTAAGGGTACAGAATCATTAATAAAATGCATCACTAATTTGCATTATTCAGATTTTCCCAAGATGTACTATTTTTCCCAAGATACATTATTTTTTTATTAACTAATGCCAAACTACCTAATCATTCTCTAAGTCTCTTAACCTATCATTAACCTTTAAGCTTAAAGTACACCTGCTCTTTATTTCTAATCCAAACATCTTCCTTCACTATATGGAGGAAAATGTTTACAAAATAAAGATTTGTAAGTTACATGCCTTGTAAATGCATGCAAAACATGTTTTATTAAGTCATTTAATATCATTTCAGAATTTCACACTTAAATAAATGTGAGACACATGACAAACATAGCATCTGAAACTCTTCACAATGGTTCCAAGAGGGTGGGCAAAGGACAACAACCATAAATGTAAGATTTCTTCACTACTCCTGGTGTTGGTAAAATGACGATAACAAGTATACACGGTTTTGTAATAAAACATTATGATAGCAAAGTGAAAAAGACTGACAAAAAATTCTCTAGCCGTGGCCTGCTTCCGCACAAAACACCTCAGGAGTCAACAGGATATTCAGGAAGAGCATCTCCAGCTGCACTGTGTGAATGGTGCCCAATAGTGATCTGAGGGATGTAGCCTGCAGAGCTGTGTCCACAGGAGCTGTTGGAGAGACAGGAAACTCTCTGGTGGAAGACTTCAAGGTGTTCTATGTCCTAGAATCCCAAATTGTGAAACTCGTTCCAAGTGGAAAATTCCATGATACAGCTGTCTTCGAGGTTTCTCTCAAAAACTCAGATCAACAATATCCAAAGGCTCCCCTGGGCACCCTCACATATCATTTACCTGCATGCCCAGGTGACTGTCAGAACACTATAGATTCACAAACAGGGGCTCTCATCTCAGTGCAGGAGCCTCAAGGAGTCCTGGAAGTTGCAATAGCTGAAGCTGTGGCCTCAGTACAAGTTCTGCTTTCAGTGCCAAATCTCGGGGAGCCCATTTAGGAGGATGGAGGTATCCAAATAAATTATGGTCAGAGAAAGATTCTGGCAAGAATGTGAATTGGAAATGGAATGACACAGCAGTAGGCACATGCCTGCCACAGAACACCCCAGGTACATTCACTGTGGGCACAATGGGAGAGTTGAAGGCTGGGGGAAAATTTTAAAGGCAAAAGTAAAAAGAATTACAACACATATTTCCCAACAATAAGTCTTGGCAACTGTGGTAAAGAACCAGGGAGATGTGAGTGCAAACTTAAACAGACAGTTTCTGGACACACATACCAGCAGAAGTCTTTTCTAAAAGGTGAAATTTCAGCAGACTCTTTTGAGTTCTTGTCAAGCCATTCTGGCTGAGATGTTTTCTTCATAATATCCAGGCTTGGTTTTTGTTTGTTTGTGAGGGTGGACACACATGAAAATCCATTGTGATGCCAATGACACTGTCAAATTTCTGAGGGGACAGGCTGTCCTGGCAGGCTACAATATCCTGAAGATGTTGTTCTGGTTCAGAGAAGAGAGCAGGAACCTGCAGACCCATCCATACAAAGGCAGTTTAGAGGATCTTATCTCCAAGGTGGAGATAATTTGTGAGACAGGGCTGTGCAAGATGGATCTACCTAAAGCACACATTGGTTTGAATTTGGCAAGTGCTTTCTTTGTGCCTGTTGCTGTGGTAGTGGCTGCATGAGTCCAACTTTCTCCAGACCACTACAAGAGGCACAGTCAGGGATCTACCACTGGTGGATACTGCTACCCCTCCAGAAGACACTGAGAGTTCAGGAAGCTGTGAGGAAGGGGCTGTTACTTGGGATAAAGAAGGCTGTATGAAAGATTGGGGGAGTTGTTATTTATTATTTATTTGGTTTTCAATTTTTTTAAATTTTTGTGGGCATTTGTGGTTTTTTTGTTCTTATATATTTTTCATGGAAGTTTTCCAAACTGAGCAACTTTATGTGGAGATTCAAGAGAGTCCTCGCTCTGACCCTGAGTCAGATTATAGGATGACTTATGCCTATAGCTCTCTCACTAAAATCCAAGTACTGCATTTATAATTTCCACCCATTCATCAAATTCTTCATACCCCTCACCCCAGGCCTGTTGGGTTGGAGATCTGGCCTGCTCTCTAGCAACTTTCTGTCCATCTAATACAAAAGACTCTGGAACAAAACACATCTCCTTTTGTGGAGGAGATGTGCACTGAATCTGAGAACTGGAGTCTTCATTCTTTTGCCAACTGGCATCCTGCTCTTGTTGAAGGGATGGCAAATGCTTCCCTAAGTCATCATGCTTCTGATACATTTGAAGTGGGCCATGAACTGGCAGCTTCTGTTGGTAACTCTGTTTCTGTTGCAGCTATGGATTATAATAAACCCAGTTACTCTGCCCCTGTCCTTCACACAGACCAGAGGCCTGCTGTTTCTGATGCTGCTGCATCTTTCCCTGCACACTATTGACACAGGGCAAAGGCAAGTGCATGCTCTGATGGCTATTTTCTGTCGTGATCATGGCCTTCTCAAAATTCTGCACAGATGAAGCAGAATGACTATAGATGGTTTGACTGAAGCTGGGAGAAGGTCCACTTCCTCTGGCCCCTTGAACCACTGAAGGACAATTTGGTTCTATTCTAATGCCTGTGAACACAGTATCACATGAGCCATTCTCTTCACTGGGATGTCACCATGTCTCCACAGGAAATAAGCCAGCTTTTCCCTGAGGAGCCTGTTGGAGGCAAGAAGACTGTGCAGTGGAGTTGCTGTCATACTGCATCTGGGCCTCCTGGTTTTCTAAAACAGGATGATGCCCTTGGACCTGGAACTGATGTCGTCTCCTTGTGACAAACACTCTCTGTTTCTCTCTAAGTCGTAATCTGGATCTTTTATTTTGATACCAAATCTAAAAACACATATACATATTTTCAGACAAATATTTCATACTAAAGCTTAGATTCAGCATTATCACTGATTTGCTTCTTGACCTGGAGTACACCACCCAAAAAAAATCCATTCTGGGCTGAATCATGGAGGTTATTGTGTAGGTTATAAAGAGTACACAATTCCAAACTCCCAACTCTTCCCAGAATCTGCACACACCCTTCTGTCCATATTAACACAGGATTTTCAAAGTCTCCCAGCAATCTCTTTACAACATAGGAGACCCCCAGTTGTCCTACACACTTTCCCACAGCCTCTTAAGTTTTCTCAAGCTGCCCCATCAACACCCATTCATGACTCCATGTACTGGAAGGTTATTCATAAATTTGTTGTATTTAAAAGCCATAAACAGAACAAACAAAAGTTTCTCAAAGCTGGACAGTGCATTACAGATGTGATCATAAGAATTGAATAGAACAACGCTAGTCTATGTTTTTCTTTCTGCATCAACTGAGGATAATTGCAATACCAGACATGTCCACAAAGCTTTGAGGTATGTGTTTAACAATGACGAAATGCTTTTCAGACTACGTAACTTAATTGTCTAGGGTTGTAGAGAGTCACAGTCAATAATGTCTAGAAGCCTTTTGGATTTGATCACTCCTGAAACCTATATCCAAATCAACATGAGTTTAGATTAACATCTAGAAGAATCTTTGATCCACACTTTGGCTGTTTACAATTGTAATTCTACACAACAAAACTGGTATCTCAAAACACATGGTCTCATTTTCTCTTCAAATATAATTAAACACAAAGAAAATAAGATGTGAGCATTCATAATTTGTCAACAGTTAGTGAGTTGGTAAAAATGATGAGACCAAAAGGCAGGTGCTCTCTTTCTCATATCCAGACCTCCTAGGATCCTCTCCCTGACCATAGTTTCTTAGAGAACAAGTGCACCAATTCTAAACAGTTGCACTGCTTTTCAAACAAATTCCCCTCCCTGTCATTATCTTGTTAAGATTTTCTACTTATTTGTATAGCATCATTGATTTACAGCATGTTTGAAATGTTTCCAGTTCATGGAACTTTCATAATACAATAACTTCATAGCTTACAGAGAATTTGCTATTCTTTTATTTTTCAACACTGTTATTGCATTCCCTTTCTTATTTTCTCTAAGAACATGTTCTCCTGGTCTCAAGCAACAAATATTTTCAATAACCAATGGATAACAATGGAAGAGATATATATGCAAACCTGATTTACTGTGTAATATGGCAATCCCAATACAGCAAAAATGATTCACAAAAATGATCATATCAGAAATTTCCAAAACAAAATATTGCCTCATGTACCAAATGGCTACAATGTGCCTACTAATGCTGTGAGGTACCTCATGTGGGACATAATTGAACCAACTCCTTTATCCTACACCTTGGGTGATCACCTCTTGGCAGTTAGATTGGCATACCATACTTAACAGATCTCAAGTAAAAACCTCTAATATCTCTGCCACAAAACAAATAATGACAAATTGAAGTGCCATCCTTAACTCCTTTCACTGAATATTCATAATCTCTGCAAACTACTTGCCCCACTTTTAAAATATCCAATCTTCCCAGTTCTCCATCATTCCATAGCCAGCACCATGATCAAAAACTAGCACAGTTTCTATTCTAAATACTTACTGAGCATGTTAATGGGTGCCTACTCCCAAAGTTGCTTCACAGTTGTTGATTTTTTCATAAAAGTAATATAATAAAGTCACACCCATACTGAAATGAATATGTGACAAGGATCAACAATATCCTATATGAAGAACTGACATAAAATATTTTCAAACAATTTTTGTATTTCCTGTATCACATACTAAAAGATATGATCATGCAAGTTTTCCAAATTTTGACTTACATTGATTGCACTTATGGGGCAATTTATTTGTTTGGCCAGCTCTTCCCGAATCCCAAAATCTGGATAGGAATTCTGTTCAAATGATCGATTAAGAATCTCCAAGTCATGTTTTGTAAATGTGTGCCGCGGTTTTCCTATTCCTCTTTCCTGTTTTGTTTCTCCTACTTCCATTGAACTATCTTCAACTGAAGATGCTGAAAGTACAAAAATAGAAAGAAAAAGATTGAGGGTTTCCAGTAACATCCAGATGAAAATAATACTATTTGTTCTCCAAGATTTTTACAATGCAGAGCTCTGCCTCACAACTTATTCATATTAATAACACCAAAAATGGATTAACTGCTGATCCTTAAAAATATGAGGAAAACATGAGACTATGATCTGCATGGTAGAGAAGAATATTAGTCTAGCTATAATTTGAAATATATAAAAAGAGACCAATTAAAAATGCTCAGTCATAACAACAATTGAGGAAATACAGATAAACCACCTCACAACAATCTGATAACCAACACTTTAAATGGTTGGTGAGAGAGTACGGGAGGAATAAGATTATATTAAATAGGAAGGAAGCATTGGGATGGGACAAATATTGATCATAATGTCCACTTTGATTTTTTGCTCAAACTAGGACATTCAAAGTGAGCTTATCCTTCAACATAACAGTTAAATAAAGGATACTTAAAGTTTGGGGAGCAGGTTTACATGACTTACATGACCCTTCATGCTTCAAATGTTTGAAAAACATGAGGTTTTTTGAAGTGAAAGCTCAGTAGTAAAAACAGCAACCAAAGATATAGACTTGTGAACTGCAGTATCCTCATAGGTAGAAGCAGGGCCTCTGGCGCCTGCTTACCTGAGATCCATGATGACTTTGTGGAGAAGTTCACATTCAAAACAGACTGCAGTAATTCAACACTGTTGTTGTCTTTTGGGGGAGGGGGGGTTTCTGCATATTTTTGTCTCTGAGACCATATGCCCAGTGGACTCCTGGGTCTACTATGTTCAGTTGGGGAGGAGGGTCATGTATAAGTTGCAAGGCAGGATGACCTGAATGCACAGCCTTCACCTTTCAGCAAGGGCTCATCTACAAAAAGGAAATCAGGACTACAACAAAGACTTTTGAGAGTCCGCTAGTCACACAAACGATGTGCCAAAATCTCTTCCTGTATCCTAGGTTTACCTTTTTCCAATTTGTTTCTAAATTTCACAGAATGATAAAAAAAATTCTGAACTCGAAAAACAATCCCCATCACCACTCATTAAATTTTTCTAATATATTTTCTCTCCCCTCCCTCACCCTTGGGTTCTGGATATCTAATCTAGGACTTGGGACATGCTAGGCAAGTATCCTACCCTTAAGCTATGCCTAGGTCTTTCTTTGGCTTTGGTTTCTTTGGTTTGTGCTGGAGGAAGCCAGAAGAGACCCAGGGCCTCATGCATGTAGGCTCTTGCCTGCGAGGCAAGCACTCTGCTACTGAGCCACACCCCAGCCTATCCTGTTGATTTGTATTTAGTTTTCTCTTCACTCTGGGCCCTTTACCACCTCTATCCCCATTAATATCTAAAACTCCTAGACTGGCCATGAAGTCAGGATCCTCCCGCCTCAGCTACCCACATAGCTGGGATGATAGGCACACACACCATCCTGGCTATCTCTTCATCTTACAAGAAAAGAAAAAGATGACAAGAACCCAAAGAACTTATCCCTGGACTTCAACCCAGAGCAGTACCTGACCAATCTTATTTGAACCACTCAACCATGCTGCACATCTTCTGGGCATGCCACTTCATTTTTTTTTAAATGGGACTACCAGATATATGGTTTGGCTTGGAAATATTTCCAAATATCTCTAAATATTATAAGAAATCTCTTGCAGGCAGACCCCACCCTGCCATAAAATATAATATCACAGTCCTCCACCAAAGAACCTCACCTTTGGAAGCCATGTTGCATTTCTACTCCTCAGGCATTCTCCCTGATAAACTAAGGAACTCTGGAGCAGCATCCTCTAATATACCCAACCTAGACATGCCCACAGATGGCTCCACCCCCGAGTGATGACGCCAATATCCATACCACGCCCCCTGCCCCAGGCCCAGACAAGGTCCCTGGGGCAGCCAACTCAGCCCCGCCCTAGCCCACAGCACAGCCTAGACTCCAATCCTAGCTTCCCTTCATTGAGCACCCACTGAAAATAAGCTTATTTAATCTCTACAACACCCATATAATGTCGGTACAACTTTATGCCCACTTGGACTTGAGGGTACTGGGAACAGAGCTTTTTTTTAAAAAAAGCTGGGGATGTGGCTTAGTGGTTAGGTAGCCCTGAGTTCAATTCTTGGTACCCCTTCCTGTAAAAAGAGGAAATGTTGCTAACAGTAAGAGCCCAGCACACACCAGGTCCTGCAGATGGAGCCATGTGATTATGGAGTGTGAACAGCCCAGCGCAGGCTCAGAAACATCAACATTTAGCTGAACTTTTAAAAATAGACATTCCCTCTTGGGCATGGTGGTGCACATCTGGAATCACAACTACTCAGGAGGCTGAAGCAGGAGGACTGAATGTTCAAGTCCAGTCTGGAAACTTAGCAAGACCCTCAGCAACTAAGAAAGACACTGTCTCAAAATTTATAAATAAACTAAAAAGAACTGGCATGTGGCTCAGTGGTAAAGTGCCCCTGGGTTCAATACTCAATACAAAAAGAAGAAAAGAAAAAAGTACCATTTCTTTTCTCCATGAACAAAAGTGAACATGTTCAATAAGGTTATTTAATACTCCTAACCAAAGTTAAAACCCACCCTACAAATTGGGTGAATTTGGCAAACTGACAACTCAGTAAATTGGCTTCTAGGACATTGAGTTTTGTTGAGATGATTTGATATCAACTGCCAATTTACTGAATTTGTATTTCTTCACCTAAATTTTAGCTGCTTGCTTCATTCTCCCACATCACAGCATTTAATTCACTTAACTGTAATAATGTTAAGAAAACTACCTAATATTTATTGGTTGATACTTCTTTTATCCACCTCTAATTTCTTTTCAGGGATATATATATATATATCTTAGTATTCTTTAAGTCAAAATTCTGCACATCATCATTATTTGAAGATTTTTTTCTTTCTGTCTTTCTTTCTTACTTGGGCATGAACCCAGGGATATTTTGCTACTAAACCAGATTTTCAGTCATTACTATTCTCTTTTGTGACAGGGTGTCCCTAAATTATTGTCATTGACCTAGAGCTAGCAACCTTGTCACAGCCTCCCATGTCTCTGGGACTCTAGGTGAAATTTGAAGACTTTTACTGGGAAAAACATCCTCTGGTGCTCTCTTCACCCACAAAATCTTCACAGCCTATTGATGATCCCTGCATCCTTTCTTCTTCAGTTAGTCAATGTCCTGAAGACATTCCTAGTCAGAATCCCTGAATGAAGAATCTCACAGGATCAATGCAAAATAGACACATGTCTCTAGTAAATTCCTATTATTGATTTTCCTGTCAGCTGAACTACACTGTACCATCCTAAGAGCCCTCAGACTGAATTTTTCTTCTTCACAATTATAACTCTGGGATGAAGCATCAGCCCTGGTATTAAAGAAGCCTTAGAAAATTTCTGCCATGTTATAGGCAATGATTGGATGAAGGGCCCTGGAAGCATTAACATTCTACTCCACCAGAGGTGTCCTCCCAATTTATGCATCCAAACTGTTCTCCATTTTTGTGAAGCAACCCAATTACCAATCTACTCTAACGGTCTTTAATTTTTGTTTTATTTTCCCCCTCTTATTTTAGATATTCCTTACTGTTGTAAGAAAATGGGCAATGAAATGATATGGCTGGGGCAAGCACTTTGGTGTCCCCTTTTTGAAATTTACATATACTTCTTGGGACTTTTAACTCAGTACACTTTTTTTCAGTGATGACAGAAAGCAATTTTAAAACTTTTTTACTTATTAACACATGTAGACATGAAAATACACTGGTGTGCATATATACACAAAGCAAACAAACAAACAAAGGTCTTGTAGCTTTTAAAAACCAATTAGATTGAGAGCTAACCCTTGTAAATTGGCCTCTGAACCAAGCAATATGTGTAAAAACAAAAATTCTGTAGTTGAATAAAATAGAATTGATCAGAAAAACACATGAATGTAGGCAGTTCAGATCAAAATTATGAGCTCAAAAAATGCGATTTAAAAGCCTTCCTGGCCTCTGGCCTAATGAGTCCTCAAATATAAAGAGAGTTCAAGAAAAGAAATGAGAGCCTGTGGGCACTCAGACAAAGAAGGACTTTGATTTAATTGTAAGGAATATAGACAAACGTCATAGCCATATCCTTTCCTGAAAGAACTTCTGAAAGAGGTAGCAAGGGAGCCTGCTTCCATCAATTAAACAGTTTAGCTTTGAGGGAGAGTGGTCTTTGTTAGGTTGGATTCCCATTGCATCTTGTATGGCACATTTTCCCTGGGGACTATGGGACACAATGGAAAGGTGAGGACAGAATATTCTGCT
Source organism: Callospermophilus lateralis (assembly GCF_048772815.1). Taxonomy (NCBI): domain Eukaryota; kingdom Metazoa; phylum Chordata; class Mammalia; order Rodentia; family Sciuridae; genus Callospermophilus; species Callospermophilus lateralis. Next base: position 109,051,893 of record NC_135318.1, on the reverse strand, counting down.
CTGGTATCTACTACAAGATTGACACCTTGGCCCCCTATCTTGGTTATTACCATAGGCTCATGGGGGCTGAGAGGCATCTCTGTTTTTTTTTTTTTAAATCTGATTCTAAAGCAGTTTTTCTGGTCTCTTGGATAGTGGACACCAATATTGGAGCCTGGGAGTTTGCAACATTATCACCTGGGCTTTCATGGTTGGTAAAAATGCTCTAGGCCACCTCCACTGGCCTGGAGGTACTTATGCCTACAAATTTTAGTGTAAAGCAACATGAGAGCTGGAAAAAGAGACAGAGATCCCTGGAATCATTTTGATTTTTTTCACAGTCTCAACCTGGCAGAAGTTAAATGAACATATTTTTAACCTATAGTTTCAAATTAGTCCCCTTCATGGCTGTTGGCAGTCATGTATATTCCTGTGCAAGCTTTAGTAAGGCTCCTAGGGATTTTTGACCATCCCTCCACCCCTAGTGATGGTAATCAGGCCAGGTTACATAGGGTTTCCCATGACAAAGCTTACAATTAAAACAATACAAAGAAAGAAAGTAAGAAGAAAATCAAAAATTTGGTAAGATGCTGAGCATGACTCATGTTAGAGGATGATGGTTCATTGGGTCCCTGATGAGTCCAATCTGCCAAATTAAAGGAAAGTAGTTGCTAGCTGAATAGTCAGAGGACAGTGTCAGGAACAATCAGAGGCAGACATGAACCCACAAAAGACAGACAGACATGAAAAAGAGACTCTCTCTTTCAATACCAAGAAACAAGTATGTCTAAAACTCTATTTACCTGCCCTCTGGATTAAACACCCAGAGGAAAGACTTAAATGAAGGCACAAATCTAAAAATCCTTTAAGAAATGATCACTTAATGACATGGGATTTATTTATGGTCTCCGGGATTGACACTAAAACTACAGGGAACAAAATCAAAACAAGACAAATATGATCACACCAAACATGAAAATATAGGCCTAGTAATTATACAAATTTAGGTAGAGTTATCACTTTGTTATTTTTCTTATTTGAAGAACTTGTGTCATTTTCAGTATGGCTTTAGAAGATTTGTATGGGTGCCAGGTTGACATGCCTGTCACACCTTAGGTTTAAATCAATTATTATTCTGAAACATCTACTGAATAATGATTTCACTTGTCTATAATGCTACAAGGGAAACAGTATAAAGTTTTTACACAAATGATAAGTTTTAGACCTTTAAGATGACAGAGAAAATTAGACAGTTTTTTGAGGGATGACTAATGTGATCTTCAGCTAAATATAATTAGCTACATTAATTATCCTTTATTGACTATGTTACATATGTCTGTGTATGGTCCATGTGTGTTAGTACCAGGGAGGGTGGGGAACAGGTTAGAACTAAAAGAAAACATATTTTTGGATAGAAAAACAACACTGTCTGGTCTAAAAGAATTATACACTTTTGCCAGCTGCCCATGCTGACAAGATTAACTGGGTTCAAAAGACCTGATGCAACCTTAAGATAAGAAAATGTTGAATAAATCATGCAACACATGGACAGGGGTTTCTCAGATCTAGGATAGAATGGCTCTGTGACCTTCAGAGTCAGATTAGAAAGAGACCAGGCCTATGGAATCTCTTTAGTTTTATAGGGGAACCCACAATGGAGATTCAATGGAATGTTCTTCCCCCACTAAGGCAGGGAATAAGATTTCAAACGTGGAGTCTTGCTTCTTGCTATCTTGTGGTCAGCAGATTGATTGAAATCTTGGCAAGTCACCCAACTCAGGTGCTGTGTGGGATCACAGGCACAGGGTGGGAAGAGGTGCATGTGAATTTCATAGCCCAATCAGCCTGCAATGCCAGACCTGTCCCCTCATATAGCTCCAATGCACATAGTTCACACACAAACCCCATGGAAGGCTCCTGACACTATCTAGATGACACAATATCAAAAGAAACATGAGCTCCAATACCCCTACAAATAAGACCATGAAAGGTAACAGGAAAACAATGATGTAGACTAGGTTACTCATTCAGGGAGCATAAATTAACCTAATAAGGGGAAACACCTCTCAAGCAAAAAGGATACCAAAGCTTCTCCCCAGAAACAGTTTCATATTATATTTGCTATATCTTTTCCTTCCTTTAATATCATAAATGATAATTTTTATTTTGGTCATCCATTTCCTGTTCCTTCTATATAATGCTAGTGTGTATAACTGATAATTTTGTTCCTAGATATCTACTAGAAAAGAAGATTTATGTGAATCTGTCAGAAGTTTGAAAATGTTACAGATATTAGAGCCCCAACTATTTGGAAAGCCTTTTTTACTTTCTTTGTACAAAGAAGCAGAATATTATCCTTTGAAATTAAAGGAATGCCATAGTTTGGATCTTCAAAGTCCCCCATAAGCCCAGGTGTTCAAGGATTGGTCCCCTGCGTGGTGCTATGGGAGAGGATGAAAAACTCAGAGGTGGGGTCTAGAGAAAAATCTTTGTGTCATTGGGGGTGTGCTCTTAAAGGATAGTGATTTTTGTTTTAATTTTATTCATTTATTTATATGAGGTGCTGTGAGTCAAATCAGTGCTTCATGAAAACGTTAGGCAAGCAATCTACAGATCCACAACCCCAGGCCTCAGGCGAGTGATTTTATTTCAACACGTGCTCTCACCATGAAGTTCTGCCTTTCTCCAGGCCCAAAAGCAGTGGGCCAAACTGACTGTGGAGTGAAATCTCCAAAACTGAGAGCCAAAGAACCCTTTCTCTTTATGACTTGATTATCACAGGTATTTGTTATAATAACAGAAAGCTGACAGACACAGGGATGAAACTAATAATCCTGACTAAAGACGTGGACCATGGTCTCTTTACTAAGGGCAACATGTTTCAGTCTTATGGTCAGATGACCAGCCTGGTCAGGATTTGTCTTCTAATAATAGTAGATTTTAGAGCTTTGAATTCAAGTATTGTCTTGTGACTTTCATCAACCAATGAAATATAAGTAGATTATATTGTGTGTCATAATGAGAAAAGGGTATTTTCTGTTAGGGATATTTCTTTTCTTTTTTAATTTACAAATAACAATCAAATTGCATTTATGAATCTAATGTAATGTTTGCAGTTATTTATTACCATGACATTATTTAGACAAAAATTCAGATCTACAAAACTTGTCTAACATTATAAAGCTGTATCATACAATTGAGTATTTGCAAGTATTTCTTGAAATTCCAGAAATACATTTACTATAATTTTCTAACTGAAATGTTCCAAGAGGCTTGTTCTCCTCTCTGGCTCAAAAATGAAGAGATAGAACCCAAGATCCACACCACATCCAGTATCATGAATAGGCATTTGCTCAGGTGCTTACATCATGTACACAAACTGATTGTTAAATAAAACATGTGGGAAGCCATTGATGTTTTCTTCAGCTCTGGAATAGATTCAACAGATCAAACTAACATGGAGTTGCATCAAAGTAGCTGAGTGCTATGGATTTCAAATGGCCCTACAGATCATGTGTTGCATGTTGGGTTGTCAGCCTGTTGTACTACTGGAAGGTGGAAGAAACTTTAGGAGGTAAGTTAGGTAGAACTTGAGGTAGAAGCTCAGTGGAGGACATTAGATCTTTCGGATCATGTTCTTGAAGGCAATGTTGGGATCCTGACCTTTCTTCTCTGGTCTCTTTTTGATTAATGGCTAACAGGATATAAAAAGTTTTGTTCCACCCCATGCTCTCCACTGTGATTTTCAGTCTTGTCACAGGGCCAAAGTGATGAGACCAAGAGATTATGGACTGAAACCTCAGAAACTCTTTGAATTTGCTTAACTCTGGTGTTTTCTCAAACAATGGAAACCTAAGAGTAAGTTTTAGTTGATGTGGGAAACTTCTAAACCACTTAAGCTCTAACCAATTAAATTTACTCTATACCTAATTTTAATGTCCTATAAATGATGCCTAAGTATGTTATTGCCCACAGTTCTCAGAACTTGTTCTGATTCTGAGGGCAGCATGATTTGCAAATCATTTTTGTTTGTTTCTTAAATAACCTCATTTCAAATTAACCTTGTCTAATGTTTCACCTTTTAGAGGACCAAAACATAGGCTGATCTTCATAAAAGAAAGACCATGGACCATATTAAACAGTAATATGTTCCCAGCTCATTCACACATTCATTTAGGGAATGGGGAATGCCACGTTTGTGTACCAAATCACTAGATAAAATTTTTCTTGATGCGGAAAAGGAGAGCAGGAACTCACAATCCACAAGACAACATTATGAACTAGACTGCTCCTGCAAACAAGCCATGAGAGGTGTGTCAGCCCGTTCTCATTAAAGAGGCTTCACTAAACTGGAAGTAGAGCCATTGTGCAGCACCTGGTCTTTTCTGCATATAGATCTTTGAAAACAACACATCACTTTCAACAAGTCTTTGATAGAAGATTGCACAGTCAGCCTCTGGAAGTGAACCACAAACAATTTGATAATGCTTAGACACAATCATGGGGTATCATGGCACACTGCAAAGGTCAGGCCATTTTGCTTTCTTATTCTTCTAGGTTGCTGAAGCTGGCTTTGAATTTGTGATCCTCCTTCCTCAGCCTCCAGAGCCACAGGGATTATAGGTGGGTCCTACCACACCCAGCCCTAGGACTAATTTCAAGGGCTCCTGAGGTTGAAACTAATTTCTGTGGAGTGTATTCATTGCAATTCACTCATTGTTGCTATTTTTAAGTGAACCATCAGAAAAATCATTCAAAAAATTCTGTTTCTATTTCTAATATAGTAAACATAACTATGGATAATATATAAAATCTCCTTCATATCCTCAATATGTTTGAAGAGTGTAAAGCATTTCAACAAACAAACCAAAATAAATGTTTGCTGACCCTTTATGGACCCCAGGATTAAATTCTCTGTTTGAAGACTTATAAATGGTGAGGGTCAAGTTCATTGATGAAGGCTAGGTTCTGCAAGGCAACCCTGCCCTCAATCTTGGCCACATCCCTTTGATTGCCCCGCCCGCTCCAATTTCAAAAGCCTCTTAACATCCACCTTGGACCTGCTTGAAGAAGCTCCATCTCTGGTTCACAACCCCTGGATGTCAATGTCCATTTACTGAGGATTAGATGAAAGAATGCAATCTAGGCTCTTCGTACAATGCCTGCCCACAATGAGAATTCAGTTGATGTTTTCTCCTATTATTATTAACATTAAAACTGTTCTGTGGGTTTCCTGCAGATGCAAAGGAAACCATGAGATGATGTAAAGAATCCTTCCTCTTCGAAAGAAAAAAAATCCCTCCTTTGATCAAACTGTGTTTGCTATAGGCATGACAGGATCCAAGATAACAGTAGTGACACAGTGAGCTTTGGAATTTTATAATGCATTTATTTTCAGTTTTCTAGCAAATACTCTAATACCTAGAACATAAACCCATAAACTCTGGTTGTGCAGATGACAAAACTTCACAAATGTTATAAATACCCCATCCTTTGTACATGTGCCAAATATTATTGCTGCCTTTAACTGAGGGCAAGAAGTTCTCCAGATTGGCAAGGTGTTTGATTTATTTGAGCATTGCCATGGATACAGTATTAATGTCAACCACAAGTAATGTAAATGGGACTCAGTGCTTTAAGACAGCTAAGAGTGATAGAGACTATTTTCCCTTATGGCATCATTCTTGGATGAGATTTACAAAATATTTGGGAGAAGAGGCATGCTGCTGAATGTTACTTTGAATGCTTCATCCAGTACTGCTGATAGGTACTTTGGCAGAACAGCAAAACATTGGGGACCCAGGTCTGTCACCCAATTGACTGTGAGATATTGGTGTTTATTTTCCTTAGTTTCTCCCAGTGGAAAATAAGGTGTGTGTGTGTGTGTGTGTGTGTGTGTGTGTGTGTGTGCGTGCGTGCTTTGAGGGGAGTGTTTTGCAGTTCTTGCCAGCATTCTGATTAGAAGTGTATGGCAAACATGATTTTGTCTCATATCCAGTGTGATTGAATGCAACTCCAGCTAAGTTAACCAAAATAAAGTTACTTTTTGGAGGCATCCAAGATGAGCTACCATAACTGATTACACCAGGCTTTTTTTCTATTTGTCTTGTTCAAAAATTATGTAGATTATATTTGTAGATTTCATCTCAACTTGGCTTTCACATGGAACAGGGAACTTGAATTGTGTAACCTCTAGGCATCCTGCTCTGTTGTTCCCTCTGGGCTGGCAGAGGACTTTCTTACACCTGGACACTTCTCCTTTCAGGATGGTTTGATGACATAAACATGCAAAACAAGAATTGTTTTATTTTCCCCATAAGATAGTCCTATGAGGTATGAAGACACATTATTACTGACTGTAATAATAAAAATATTTGGTATTTGGCATGCTAAAACCAATAAATAGATCAATGGGGAAATAATACCCACTAATAAAGCTCATATATCCAAGCACTTATTTAATGATAAAGGTAACCCTTCAAATTAAGGAGAAAAATAGGCAATCAGCTAAATTATTGTGGAGCAATCAGTTTACTATTTGGGTCTCACTAATTTGCTGAAGTGGACCTTTAATTTGTGATCCTTCTGCCTCAGCTCCCAGAGGTCAGGGATTATAGGCATGCACCGACCATGCACCGACTAGTTATTTTTTTGGGGAAAATATTTTAAATTTCACTCCCATCCTCAAACACAAATTCTCAGTGCAGTATCATGGGGTATACAGATATATATTCCCCACAGGGGTGTTCTGATGAGATGGCTAGAGAGTAGAATGGGCATATGTCAAGATGTAGCAAACTTTTTCCTCCACAGTTATTCAGGATCATAATGGGGAAGCAATGTAAATAATTTTTTTAAAATAAAAAGCATTGTATTTCCAGACAATACAGAGAACTATGTTTTGATTTTTTTTTTTTGCTTGTGGAAATAAATGTGAAATTCAGTGAAGGAAGATGAGCATGGGAAAGCAGGAAGGGTTCTGATCATGAATGACACTGGGTATCAGCCTGTTATGATCCTACAGCCAAGGCAAGTTAGGAAAGGTTTTTTGTTTGATAGTTTTACATCAGGGAATTGAAAATGTCTGTTGTACACTGGATGCAAGTAAAGTTGGAAGCAGGAAAAAAGAACAATTAACAAAGCTCTATATGATGGGAATGGAGGAAAGATTTCATCATTACCTCAAATATTTCTGGAGGCCCATTTAGTGCAGGGGTAAGGTTTCATCCCAGAGATACAACAGTGAAAAAGACATCCACAGCCTGGGGGCTCTCAGGTTGGGTACAATGTAGGTCAGCTGACAGGAAAATCAATAATAGGGATTTACTAGAGACAAGTTGTCTATGTTGCATTGATCCTGTATTCAGGGATTGTGACCAGAAATGTCCTCAGGACATTGGATTAAGTAAAGAACAAAGGAGGCAGGGATAATCAGTAAGGTGTGGAGACTTTGTGGTGCAAAGGGAGCACCAGAGGATATTTTCCTGATCAACAATCTTCAAATTTCACCCAAAATCCCAGGGACTTGGGAGGCTGCCACAGGATTGCGAGCCCTAGGCCAGTCACAGCAGTTTAGTGAGACCCTGCCTCAGAATAATAATAATAATAATAATAATAATAATAATAATAATAATAATAATAATAAAAGCAAGAAGGACTGGGAATGTAGCTTAATGGCAAAGCACCCTGGCTTCAAGCACAAGAACTAAATAAATAAATAAGAAAAAACTCTTCAAATAATGATTAATGATGTTGAAAATTAAACTTTGTGCATGATTTTGACCTAAATAATACTGGCTTACATATAAATATATATAAATTTCCTTGAAAAGAAATTATAAGTCAAACAAAGTAAAACTAATAAATGTTCCCTCCCTATTTTTCTTAGCATTATTACAGTTGAGTGAAGTATAAAAGTTGTAATGTAAGAGAATGAGGCAAGCTGCTAAAATTATGGTGGGGAAAATACAAACTCAGTGAATGGGCAATTGATATCAATCCATCACCACCAAACCCAAATCCCAAAAGCCAATTTGCTGAGTCATCAGTTTGCCAAATTCACCCAATTTATGGGATGTATTTTTGAGACTTCAACAGGAATGTTAAATATTCTTATTGAACATGTTCACTTTTTGTCATGGAGAAAAGAAATTTTACATTTTTTAAATATAAAAAACCAAGGACACTTTACCATTGAGCCACATCCCCAGTTCTTTTAATTTTATTTTTGAATTTTGATACAGGCCTTGCTTAGTTGCTTAGGGTCTAAGTTCCAGACGGGCTTTGAACGTTGCAGTTCTCCATCTTCAGCCTCCTGAGTGGCTGTGATTCCAGATGTGCACCACCTTACCATGCAGGGATTATGTATTTTTGAAAGTCCACCTGCATGTTGATGTTTCTAAGCCTGTGCTGGGCTGTTCACAGCTCCATCATCACATGGCTCCATCTGCAGGACCTGGTGTGTGCTGGGCTCTTACAAACATGGGCATCTGTAGCAAGGATGAAGGACTCAGATCACATGCTCTGAAGTCAAGCTTCATGTAAAGAATGTGAACTAGGAAAACAAAAAAGACATTGGCCAATATGTTTGATGACTTAGGAAAATTACCCATGAGATTGGGCCACTTGGAGCTGATTCCTTGGTGTAAATCATGTAGTGAGCTCTGAAGAGAGCCTGACTGGAGGGGAGAAAAAAATGAGAACAAGGCAGTGTGGTGGGGTGGAGTAGGGTGGGGTGTAGGGATGTGTGTCCAGGTGGGTTTTGGAAGCAGCTTGATGGAGAGGGGGACAAAAGTTATTTCCTGGTGTGAATTCAGGCTATTGAGAAAAGAAGAAAACAAAGCTGATGGGAATTTTGAATTATTGGGGAAAAAGTTAAAGCCAGAGAAATCAATCTAAGGTCAACATTTATTTGACTTTTAGAACAACTCATCAAAATAAAATTCTGGTATAATATTGGACAACATGTTTCCACACCAATGCACCAACAAATTTTAAAAAATAGCAATTTTATAAAAATAAAAAGGGAAAAAAACCTTTTATCTTTGACATTTAAGAATACCTCATATAAACCATCTAATTATAGTCCAGCTCAGTACAGAGACACTATAGTTAATGAAATGCTGGGAATAAGTTACTCCCTGTCCCTCTGCTCCTGAGGAGTGGACCAGGGGACACTAACACTGAATAACATTCTAAGATTTGATTTTTATTTTTACTCTGAGACAAGGTCAGGCCATATTGCCCAGGAGTACTTTGGATTCTCTTCCTCAGCCATGTGAATTGCTGGGGTTATAGGTTTTGGCCACTGCAGTCACTCTTTTCATTTTTCCCCTCCTTTGAGATTATAATGAGCATGGTGTCACCACAATAAAATCAGAACTCTTTGAAGGCTGTCTTGGTTATCTGTGATCATTAACAATGCCTGACCCTATGGAAGTGTAAAAAATATAAAATGTAAATACAAAATGCAAAATTTTCTTTTTAAGGTAATTTGAAAAAAAAGTAGGACCGTTCTGTATTGCAAATTCACATTTTGGTTTTGGTTGAGCAGTGGCAGAGCACATTACATCTGGTGGTGGTGCTGACTAATGTGGGTGGGTGGGTCTCTCTTCAAGGAAGTGACCACCTTTAGATTAAGACAACATGTGAAGGATGACCACATATGTGACTTTTAAGATTTTTTAAAACTTTTCTTAGTCTCTCTCTCTCTCTCTCTCTCTCTCTCTCTCTCTCTCTCAGTGCTGGGGAGCTGACTCAGTGGTGCTTTACCACTGAGCTACATTCCTGTTCCTTTTCATTTTTGATTTTGAGACATAGTCTCAATATATTTCTAGGTCTTACTAAAATGCTGAGGCTGAGTCTCCAAATTGTGATCCTCCTGCCTCAGACTCCCATGTCTCTGGGATTACAGGCCATGCTTGGCTTATTTTTCCTTTCCTTGCTGTCTTGGCATCCTCATTGGTACCAATGTTGCCATATCATTTTTGTTGCCATATCATTTTTGTTGCCCTTTGCCATAGCTACCCCAGCATCCTCCTTTCATTTCCATCCCCTTCCTCACCATCACCTTCTACCCTCGTTTATCTCCATATGTGTCTGCTTGGCCTTATAAACCATCATCCTCTTTAGCATTCTATTTAGCAGGGGCTCTTCTAATCTGACTCTCCACAAATTCCTTTTTCTCATGATGTCATTGGTGGGGACCTGAGAGCTGGTATACATGCCACCTATCACATGGTGGATAAGTTGAGATCCCATGCAGAGTGTTCCAAAATGAGGCATGAGATCTGGACTTTGGAACTAGACCTGCCAGAGTCATGGGGCAAAGAAGGCATCAGCAGAGGGGGCTGTGGCTAGGGGCGGGTAGGATCCTGGAACAAAGCAAATGGCTTTGGAAGCAGCTGGAGGCTAAACCCAATTTTGGTTTGCTCTACATTCTCAGTTCCAATGTCCTCCAACACTTCTGAGACCCCAAATATTCCCCCATGTACTCCAAAGCACACAAATGACTGCCTCCACTGACAGGTTGTCCTAAGCACACAACATAAGACGAATCTGCTACCAGCCCATAAACGAGCATCCGTGAATTTAACTGCCCATCAATGTGTTCCTTCTGCTTTCTTTATTTTTGGTTACAGAGGACCTATATATCCTGGAATCAAATTAGAAAACTGGATTCCTCCTCCTCCTCCTCCTCCTCCTCCTCCTCCTCCTCCTCCTCCTCCTCCTCCTCCTCCTTCTTTTTGCACTAGGGATTGAACTCAGGGGCACTGGATCACTGAGTTCCATCCCCATTCCTAATTCATATTTTAGAGACAGTGTCTCACTGAGTTGCTTTACGCCTCACTATTGCTAAGGCTTTGAACTCATGATTCCCCTGTCTCAACTTCCAGAGCAGCTGGAATTACAGCTGTGTGCCACCATGTCCATCTAGTTTTTTTTATGTTAATTTAACTTCTGCACTGCTGGCTGCCATGAAGTTGCCCAATTGAAACCTTATGTTTATTTTTTGGCACTGGGGATTGAATTCAGGCCACTCAACCACTCTACCACATCCCAGCCCTTTTTTAATAATTTATTTAGAGACAGAGTCTTGCTGAGTTGCTTAGGGCCTCACTGAGTTATTGTGGTTAGCTTTCAACTCCTGATACTTCTGCCTCAGCCTCCCAAACCTCTGGGTTTGCACAACCCCACCACAAACCTCAATTTCACCTGCTTTACATCATTGTATTCAGTCTTATCAGAGTTTAGCTAATCTCTCTGAGCTTCAGGACTCTATTTGTATAATAATGTATATCCCCATAGTGCTACAAGAAGATAATGAAGGAAAAAATCTGTTACAGCTGCAGAATTAGCCTTCATACATTTGTAGTTTTAACCCCCAGTAACAACAACAAAAACCAAAAAAGCAAATTGTTAAATTGCTTCAATAGAAAGAGGAACATGCAGATTCTCTGATTCAGGAAGGAGAGAAACTATTAAGCATTGGTTGCATTTTCTTCACATGAAGGTTAAAAAAACATTCCAAGTATTATTACCTTCTCTCACACTTTTTGGAGAGTCAAAGGTCCCAGATTTGGGAAGAAAATTCAAAGGCATGCAGTTTCTTGGTGAAATGGAGATTTCTGTTCTATCAGAGGACTGTATGAAGCACAAGATGAATTAAGTGAGCACTGAGGTGCATACCTGTGATTCCAGCTACTCCAGAGGCTGAAGCAGGAGAATTGCAAGTTGGATGCCCCCATCAGCAAATTAGCAGGATCTTGACACTACCTTCCCCCAAAAGGCAGGGGCTGAGGGATGTAGCTCAGTGGAAGCCTGCCTCTGGTTTCAATCCCTAGTACTGAGAAGTAAAAAAAAAAATTTGTCAAACTATCTAAGGCTCATAAAACTTTAATCTTATGTTTTATAATATGTTTATTCAATTTCATTCTGTGATGTTTCCTGCTTCCATGCTCAGAGTTTCCTGAGAGGAGAAGAGGAGAAAGGCAGAGAGAGAGAGGAAGAGAGCAGAGAGAAAGAGAAAGAGAGTAGAGAAAGAAGAGGAAGAAGGGAGAGATGAAGAGGGGAGGAGGGCAGAGAGGAGGAAGAGGACAGAGAGGGTGTGAGCTTGCAAGCTTGGGCCTAAGAAGAGTTGCATAGGTGATGTGGCAGGTGCTGATTGGCAGGGTGATTCAGGAACAGCGAGCAGACACTTTGTCCTGTGGGAATTAGTCAAAAAAAACTTTTGAATTTAGTGCTATTGAGCTTGGCACCCTTCTAGGAAGAGCTGGAGAGTAAGGGATTCTGTGTTCTCCTGAAAAGAGAGAGAACCTGAACTTCAGCAGTGAGTCTCCCTCACACCCAATGTTTCTCCTTTTTGGTTTTTGTGTTGGGAGCAGGGTGACAAAATCCTCTGGCTCCTTCCTGCTGGAGAGAAACAACAAGTGTGAAGGAAGGGAGGGATGGCAGGATGCGGGGACAAGAGAAGCATGGCTGTAAAGGCCAGGCGCTGAAGATGTGAATTTCCTTGGGGCTGAAGTCGATGAATGTTCCTGGAAGCCCTGGGTCATGACTAGTCTCTGTCCAATCCTTGTCCTTGCAAAAAGGAGCATTCAGCCAGCTGTCCTGTTGGAGGGCCTCCACAAGCTCCATGAACCAGATGTGCCACATGATGAGCCTAAGAACCCCAAAGATAACTCAAAGGCAAGGAGCAGAAGGAAGAGGAGACACCACATTAGCTTTTGGCCAGAGGTCCAGTGAGAGGGGCTGGCTGAGAAAAGACCAGCAGTCAGGAGGAGGCACAGGAGAGCGAGTGGGCCTAGAAACCCTGGGTAACAGGCTAGTGATGTTCCCAGTTGTGTTTCCATTTTGTAGCTCCATATCCACGATGGCAAAGTTCCATCAGCCATTGTTGAGGCCTTCACATAAGGGACAGGTGTCTTCCAAGGGGGCAGGTAGCTGGAAATCACTGGGGCGAGGCTAGTTAAAGGTCTGATTAGATATCTGCCTATTTTGTTCTGCAGGAATCTCTGATACGTAGTAGAAAGGCCCAATATAAGAAAATCCCCATTAGAGGGGAATCCAGGGTGTCTAAGGAGGCAGACAGAGTGGTTGTGAGGGACCAGAGAGAAGGGTGGCAGAGAGAAGGGAAACTAGAGTGAGACATATTGCTATGAGGGTTTCTCAGGGTTGGGAAGGTCCTCCTCTGGAAGGGGGAAGGAACAGTCAGGTGTGAGATGTGGAGCTTTAAAGGATTCTCAGGGGCAGTGGAGCAGATGGATTTGTAGGAGAAGGACACGGGATGGTCAGTCTGGGCTCCCTCTGTTTGAGGTGGAGCTGGTTTCAGCCTGGAAATGTGAATGCATGAAGTCAGTTTGCCTGGGAATTCCTGTAGGTGGGCAGTGGTGGGAGTGCACAATATAACCCTCAGGGGCCTTCCACTTAGGTGTCAGGGTAGGCATGTCACCAGAAGGAGAGAAATATACCCAGTCACCTGGGTTAAAGGGAAAGAGATGTGTGACCTAGAGGGATCAGGTAATAGAGTTTTCTGGTGTTTCCAAATCTGTGTTTGGATGAAACTAAGGAGGGGGTGACTGAGATAATCTGGAAAAATGCAGGGTGAAGGAGTCACCCCAGGTGGTAGGGATGGGCGTGCATCACCTCAAAAGGGGATGTTTGAGTTGGTATTTTGGGGAGCGTCCGAAGGCGAAACAGGGTGACTGGAGAAGTTTGACCCAGTGGAGATGTAGTTACAGGGAGAGCTTGGTGAGGGTCTCCTTTAGGGTGAGGTTAACTCGTTCTACTTTTCCTGAAGAGGTGGGATGATACAGGGTGTGTAGATTCTAGGGAATATGGGGATCCCCAGAAATGCATTGTGTGATTTGAGAAGCAGGAGGATCTCAAGTTTGAGGCCAAATTTGTTGGACCCTGTCTCAAAATAAAAAATAAGAATGGGTTGGGATAAAGCTATGTTGTAAAGTCAGTGGAACTTCTACTGGGTTTATCTGTTACCCTTCTGAAAATCACTGAAAACTCAAGCCACTAGAGGGAGAGAGAAGTGGGAGAAAGAAAAAGGGAGGCTACTACTTCCATTTTTCTTCTTTGGTATGCCTCGCACCTGTGTGTGTGTGTGTGTGTGTGTGTGTGTGTGTGTGTCCCTATTTTTTTTTTTACAGTTTTAACTTGTTTTTTTCTTTCCTTTTGATAGTGGCATGTTTTGACTCTCTTCTCATTTGCTTTCATGTCAATTCTGTGTATATTTTTCTTACAGAAAAGAAAATTATATTACAATATTTTATTTTCATCTTATTAATAACTCTAGTCTCATAAAATCTCTATTTATTTACAATTCTATCCCCCATTTTAGGCTCTGATTTTACTTTCTTTGTATTTTTTTTTTTGCTGTGCTGGGGATTGAACCCACAGGTGCTCTACCACTGAACTACATGTCCAGCCTTTTAGCTTTTTCTATTTTGAATGTGATCCAGTGGAAGAGAGCTTGTCTGGCATGCTTGAGACCCTGGCTTCAATACTCAATACCACCAAACAAACAAAGCCCCCATACAAAAACTTGGCGAGCCCTTGGCACCAGTGTTTTAAGACTGCCATCATGTTGCAGAAGGGTTAGAAAAAGGTCATGTAAACATCCTGCAAAACTTCTGTATTCTTTATTTGATTGTTATGTTGAACAGCAAGCTCACTTATAACTTCATATTATAGAGAAAAAAAAATGAAGGTGGTCATAAAATATCAATACTTGTATCACCTGAATGCTTACTCCCTATTTTATTTAATCTTATTCCTCCCCTAGTCTACTGCAACCACTTAATATGTTGGGTGTGAGATTGATGTGAGCAGATTTATTTGTACTTTCTCAGTTACTATTATGGCTGAGCATTTTGCATTAGTCTCTTTATATTTTTGAATTTTTCTTAGAACAAAATTCTTTCCCAAGCCTACAGATCATAATATTATGGTATCCTCATATTTTTAAAGGTAGACCCTTAATCCATTTATTATTATTATTATTATGAATAAGGTGTGAGGCACTGCTCCACCTTTAAAAAATCTTAGTCAACAAATAAACTTTTTATTCTCTGGATGCCTCTAGTATTCCTAAATTCTATTCTTTATGTTTCCATCTTTTTCAGCATCTTCAGTTGAAGATAGTCATAGGAAGAAGGAAAAACAAATCAAGAAAGAGGGAAAAACCACACCATACAAATTTACAAAATATGATTTGGAGATTCTTAATTGATCACTTGAAAAAAGTCCATAACCAAGTTTTGGAATCAACAGGAGGAGCTGGTCACAAAATTCATTGGCAAATAGGTAAAATCAATGTATGTAAAAAGTCCAAATATTACATGAACATATCTTTTTGTAGATGACATAGAAAATAAAATTTTTCAAAAAGTTTTATGTCATTTCTTCACATAGGACAGTATGATCCTTTGTCACGTTATCACTTCAGTGTGTTAGTGAATGTATCATATGAATTTATGGAAAATCAACTCTTATGAGGCAAGTTTGGGAGTAGGCACCAAGTAAGGTGCTCTTGTAATTACCCAACAGAGTCTGTGCAGGTTTGATCAGGGTGCTAGTGGTGGAATTCTACCAACCTAGAAAGATTGAATATTTGGAAGGTGGAACTTATTGTTTGCCAAGATGTTGGGTATTCAGTGAGAGGATTTAAGAATGGCTGTACAATTTTGGCCTGATCAGTTTTATACCAGAGACATGAGGATTTTTTCTTTAGATATATGAAGTTTGGCATGTCAATCAAACCTCCAAGAGGTGATGGCCTAGGGTGCAGGAGAAGAGGCTTGGTTCAATTATGTCCCTCACATGGCACTTCACAGCATTAGTAGGTTCATTTAGGCATTTGTTACATGAGCCAATATTTTGTTTTGGAAATTTCTGATGTAGTTACTTTTGTAAAATAGCTATATAATAACAAAGTAATTGTTAAAGTGGCACCAAATTTTACCATCTCAGGATTGCCCTACTATACATTGAAGAGGGGTTTTCATATATCTCTATTCTGTCATTATCCATGGGTCAGAAAATATGTTGGTTGTTTGACACAAGGAGGACAATTTTGGAGGAAATAAGAAAGGGATTATAAGAACAGCTTTGGAAGATACAGGAATAGCAAATAATATGTAAGCAATGCAGTTACTGTTTTAGAAAAATTCCGTAAAATGAAGCATTTAAAAGGTCCTGCAAATCAATGATGTTAGACAAATAAGTAGAAAATTTGAACAAGATAATGACTGGGAAAAACATTGAACTGAAGAGAGATACACATGCTTAGAGAATTCCAATGTGATCAGAAGCCAGCTTGGTCAGGGAGAGGATCATAGGCGGTCTGGGTGTGAGAAAAGGAGCACCTGCCTTTTGGTTTAATTTTTGTAACCTACTTGCTAACTTCTCTGTCACCACTGACAAATTATGGAATCTTGCACCTCATCTTTATGTTATAATTATGTTGGAAATAGAAAATTAGAGAGTGGTATTAAAGGTCCTAGTTGTATGTATAGTGACAATTTTAACAATCTTCAGCATGTATGGAAGAGCACTTCCAGCTCTTAACTTAAAGCTCTTCTGAAATTGGAGATGGGTTCCAGGAGTGATCAAATATCAAAAGGCTTACAGACACTCTTGACTGTGCCCCTCTACAACCAGAGCTCATTGGGTTGCATAGTCTAAAAAGCATTCTATCATCTCCTTAAACCCACCTCTTAACTCTGGGGACTATGGCTGGCATTGAAATTATCCTCAATTGATGCAGGAGAAAAACAAATCACATGTACAATGCACTGCCCAGTTGTGACAAATGCTTGCTTGTTCAGCATGTGTATTTTAAATACAAAAAAAATTAAGAATATTCTTACAATACACTGAATCATGACTGTACCAGAAAAATTAAGAAGTTTTGGGAATGTTTGTAGGGCAGCTTGGAATCTGTTCATTCTAAATACAGGGGTTGCAGAAAAGTTGCTGGGAGACTTTGAAAAGCCTGGGTTCTCATGGACACAAGGGATGCTACAGACTATGGGGACAGTTTGGGATTTGGAATTGGGCACCATTCACAACCTCCAATATATGGAGATCCCAGGAAGGATTTTCTTTTTTGTGTCTACTGCAGGTCAAGAAGCAAGTCAATGGTATTGCTGAAACTAAGGTTACCTATAAAATATTTGATTGAAAATAATTTGTCTTTCTTTTTAGAATTGGTATCAAAACAAAAGTTCTAGACTACCAGCTAGAGAGAAACAGAGATTATTTGATGCCAGGAAACAACAGGAGTCCCTTGTCCAATGTCATCAGGTTTTCCACCACCTGGATGTCCAGAGGCAATCTGACAATAGCACCACTGCACAGCTCTCTCACCCCCAGCAGGCTCCACTTGACAGACCTGGCTACTTTTCTAAAAAGACATGGGGAGGTGCTAGTGAAGAGGATGGCTCATGTGACTGGGTTTTCCCAAGCATGAGAAAGGAACCAAGTTGTGCTTCTCTGGGTCAAGGGACGACAGAAAGTGGACCTTCTTCTAGCATCAGCACAGCCATCTCTAAGGCCACATTCACAACAGAATTAAGCCAGCAGAGTAGACTTTTGCCTTTGCCCTTTGTTGATAGTGTGCAGGGAATGACACAGCAGCAGCAGAACCAGGAGCTCTCTGGTCTCTCTGAAGGACACCAGATGAATGACTAGAGATATTCTATTTTACAGTGGCAACAGTCCCAAAACTACCAAGAGAAGCTGATAATTCAGGACCCATTACTAATCTCCCAGCAGCAAGAGGACTTAGGGCAGCAGGTGCCCTCCCTTCTACAAGAACAAGAAGCAGGTTCTCAAACAAATGGAGAGGATTTAATTGCTCAGATGCAGTGTATCTTCTCCACAATGGAGGCCAGTTCTGTGCCAGCGCCTTTAGGGCAAGATGGAAAGCAAGGTGATAAAGAGCAGCCCAGATAGGCAAACCAGAATCCTTTAGATGAGCGTTCTGAAGAGGGCTTTGAGTGGGCCAAAATTATAAATGGAGAACATAACATTAAAATTTAGATAGCTATAGTCATAATTATTCTGTAATCATCCATACTGGCTCAGGGCAAAGGACTATCTCAAATCTGCATAGAAACATGTTGAGTTCAGGAATTCTGAAAAAAAAAAAAAAAACACCACCACAGGAAAAAAAAACTTAAAAGAAAACAAAACAAAACCTGAATCCTTTTTACAACCCCCATACCCCCTCAGTGAATACACACACACACACACACACACACACACACACACAGCTTACTGATCTGTCAGTGTCTTCTGGTGGGGCAGCAGTACCCACCAGTAGTCAATCCTTACTTTGCATCTTCTAGTACTCTGGAGAAGGTTGGACTTATGTAGGCCCTGGACAGCAACAGACACAAAGAGAGCACTTGCCAAATTTAAACGAACATGTGCTTTTGGTAGACACTTCTTGCATAGCCCTGCCTCAAACATTTTTTTTTTCACTTGGAGGTAAGATCCTTTAAGGTGCCAGTGTATGGAGGGTTCTTCAGTCTGCTGTTCTCATCCACGGACCAGCACATAGCTTCAGGACACAGACTAGCTTTGCAGGACAGCCTGGACTCTCAAAAAGTTGTCAGCATCATTGATATCAAAATGGATTTGCTTCTGTGACAAATCTAACAACAACAACAACAACAAAGAACAACAAATGGACAAGCTAGGACATAATGAAGAAAGGCATCTCACCCAGGATTGCCTGACAAAAGTTCAAAACATTCTGCCAGAATGCAGCCTTCTAGGAACAGACTTCTGCAAGGAGGTCTGTCCATAAACTGTCTAATTAGCTTTGAACTCCCATAATCCTTGTGATTAACCATTGTTGTCAAGACTTATTGTTTTGAAGTTTCTTTTGTTATTCTTTTTAATTTTGCCTTTAAAAATCTTCCCCAGCAGTAAGCTATTCCACTTAGGGCTCATAGTGAGTATACTCAGGCATATGTGGCAGGTATATGCCTTCCTACTATACTGTGGCAGTCATATGCTTATTACAGCGTCATTCCATTTCCAATTCATATTCTTGGAAACATCTTTCTCTACTATTTAAATAGACACCTCCATCCACCTAAAAGGCACAGCACTACCTGAGTTTTCCCCTCCAAAGGCAGTGCTTCCACTGAAGCTGCAGCTCCAACTACTGAAATCTCAAGAACCTCTGAAGGCTTCTTCACTGGGATAAGAGTCCTTGTTGGGATTCCATTGTATTTTGACAGTCACCTGGCATGTGGGACAATGATATCTGAGCATGCCCAGGTGAGCATTCAGATATTGCCGATCTGAGTTTTTGAGACAAATCTTCAAAGTTTGCGGTACCTGGGAACCTCCCACTTGGAACCTTTTTCATAAGTTTGGTCTTTAGGACTCAGAGCAATTTAAAGTATTCCAGAGAGTTTCCTGTTTCTTCCACAGCTCCTGCAAAAACAACTCTGCAGGCTATATCTCTCAAACCACTAGGGGGCACAATGCACACAGTGCCAATGGAAGAGAGGAACAACAACTTTTGAATTTCCAGTTGACTCCTGGGGTGTTTTGTGTAGAAGCAGGCCAAGGCTAGAGTTCTCTTTGGTAGCACTTCCCATTTTATTCTAACAATATTTAATTACAAAACGTTGTATACTGGTTATGATCATTTAGTAACACTAGGACTTTTAGAAAAAGCTTGTACTTGTGTTTATTGTACTTTGCCCACCCCCTCATAACCATTGTGAATAATCTGATATGCTATGTTTGTCACGAGTCTCATATTTATTAGATTGTGCAAGTACAAAATACTATATTTATTAAATTACACAATATAGCACATTTTGTATGAATTTCCAAGTTGTGTAACAAAAAACTCATTTTGAAAATATCTTCCTTCTTATAATGAGATTGAGAACAGGTGGGGAAATAGCAACTCTTCAACAGGGGATATTTGTTATTTACACAATCACTGTGGGTAGTCACGTGGAATGTTTTTTGAAGTTGCAGATGTATATCAACTCTGATACTAGATGTTTCCATAGGAAAATGATGATCCTTTTTTACAGAACACAGAACACCCTCATAAGAAGTTTAATGTAAAGTAATACAGCCAGCTGTGTAAGGCTGGCCTTGAACTTGTGGTATTCCTGCCTCAGCCTTGTGAGTTGCTGGGATTATGGATGTGGTTGACCAGGCCAGGCTTGGTTCATGGTTTTGGAGGTTTCAGTTCATGGTCAGTGTGGCCTGAAGCGAGACAGTTCATCAGGGTAGAGTAAAATAGTTTACCACCAGGAAGACATAGGGAGAAAGATGGAGGGGCCAGGGCCCATAATACCCTTGAATATCTGCCTCCAGTGACTCATATTCTCCCCATAAGACCCACCTCTTAAATGACCCAATATGTCCCAGTAGCATCACAGTGGGAACTAAAACTTTTCCACTTGTAGCTTTAAGGGATGTTTAATATCTAAGGTATCAGCACAACACAGTTAAAAATGACAGAATAGTGCTGTTATTTTGAGAATCTTCTAGGATTAGCTGTCCAGTGGAATATCAAGTTTCAAAATTAGCTTTATAATATGATAAAATTCTGAAAATGAAAGAAGAGCTTAAGCGGTAATAATTATTTTCGAATTTACACATATGCATTCACCCAGTAAAAACACAAAATATGGACTAGATTTATATGCCCTAAATATTTAATTTTTTTAGTTATAATTGGATGTAATGTTTTTATTTTATTTATATGTGGTGCTGAGGATAGAACCCAGTGCTTCACTTGTGGTATGTGAGCTCTCTACCTCTGAGCCACAACCCCAGCCCCTGCCCTAAATTTTTAAAAGTTGCATTTGGACTTGAACAAAAGGATTTTTTTCTTCAGTATTAGAAGAAAACTCAACTGTGTTTTTGTTTAACTATCTAGCTAACTCATTCATTTATTTATTTTTAAATGTTTTTTTTGTTGTCAGTGGACCTTTATTTTAGTGATTTATATGCAGTGCTGAGAATCAAACACAGTGTCTCTTCCATGTTAGGCAAGCACTCTCCCACTGAACCTCAACCCTAGTCATTAACTGAATTTATTTATGCCTTGTCTTTCTGTAGATTTTGAATTTTCAAATGCTGTTTTCATTGAATTTTGAATTTTCAAATGCTGTTTTCATTGATTGCAAGTCATATAGTGATCTGCCTAGGTTGTTCTCAAAGAAAGTCTATAGGTCATCATACATGTATCCTATTTGTGTTTTCTACATTAAAGTCCCTAATACTTCAATTATAATTTTTGCAGCTATTTTCAGGAATTTCCTCATACTCAGGTTTTTGCAAGAACTATCTTCAAGAGTTTGGGTCAAAAGATAACTTTAGTATGAATTAGGTATGTCATCTCTCTTGCTATTCTCTAAAATCTTGTGCAAATTTACATGTATACATTTATAAAATGTTAGCATTTTTTAGTAACTGAGTCTGATCTTTCCTTTAGAGGAAGATTTTTTATGACTGATTCTGTATTTTTCAATGATTCCCAGTGGTTCTCCTTGAGTCATTTTGGGAAAGTTGAGTTTTTTCCAAGAATATATTTATGAAATGTATCAAATGTATTGTCATAGATTTGTTCAAAATAGCCTGGTAACTTGCAAGGCTAGAGCAAGTGTAAAATTTCACAGGTAGTCCCATCAATTTGCAAATGCTCCATGTAAATTTTGGTCTACTTAATTTTATTTATTTATTTTTTGTAAAAGGGGTTCTTTGTACTTTTTTGAAATTTATTTATTTATTTCTTCCAATTAGATATATATGACAGAAGAATGCATTTTGATTTACTGTACAGAAATTAAACACAATTTTTCATTTCCCTGGTCATACACTATTTTCCTGTTATGTTTGTAATGTGTATGTTCTATTGCACAGGTGGGTTTTGCAGGCCAGCATCTGTGGGGTGGGGTCCATGTGTTGGGGGCAGTGATAAGCAAAGGCCTGGTTTCCATCAGCAGATCTCTGTGAATCCAGGTGAAGTTTTGTCAAAAGGCATCTGCAAGCTCACAGGGGGACCTCTCTGGATTCTGCCTTCAGTGTCCAACCTAGAAGAGGTTGCTGGCCAGTGAGAGGCTGGGGTGGAGAGCTGGGTTTCATGGCCTCTGCAAAGTCATCCACCTACAGTGTGGATTAACTTGGTGACCCCTGGTTCCCTGCCACCTCTTGAGCCTGAAAACTGAGATGCTGAAGTGCCCAGTACCAGGTCGCATGTCTTGCCTGTCAAGTCCTGTACTGTGTTGTTTGTTTGTTTGTTGTTTTGGATGCCAGGCACTGTCTGGTGACCTCATACTAAAGCAGGGAGGAAGCCTTAATTGGTAGAAGCTGGCACTGTTCTGCTTCTGGAGGAGAAATTGGACTTCAACCTAGCGAGGCGCAATGGGATATACCTTGACAAATTTCAGGTGGGATTTCCCCACTGCCAAGCAAAGGCCAAGTAGGGTTTCTGGCTGGAGCTGGGGACTGAATCCCTAGCAGGGCAGTGGACACTCCACACAGAACAGGAGTCAGGAGTTTGTGTCTGGTCACAAACAAAAGATGCTTACACTGCCTGGTGTCTCTGAGGGGCTCCATCCAGCTCTACAGGGGGAAGAAGGTTCACAGGGATAAGGACGCCATGAGACCAGGCAGACCTGATACATCAGGTTCCTGACAAGGGCATTCTGCTATTTCCTGGTCACCCCAGACCTCTCCTTAAAGGTCTTTGTGTGCTCAAGGTGGCAGGGACCATTCTAAGATCTCCCCTGTGTAAGAGGATCCCTTTATTCAGGTGAATAAAGGGTTCAGTCTTTGAAGTGTGTCATTGTTTGGGTCACATAAGGTGTGTTCAAAACAAATTTTCATATAAAATTTCGCAGGTATTCCCATCAGTTTGCAGTTGCTCCATGTAAATTTTGGTTTATTTTATTTTATTTATTTATTTTTGGTAAATGGGGTTCTTGGTAGTTTATTTATTTATTTACTTATTTATTTATTTATTCCAATTAGGTATATATGATAGAAGAATGCATTTTGATTTACTATACAGAAATGGAACACAATTTTTCATTTCCCTGGTCGCACACTAAGTAGCATTGCACCATATGTGCAGTCATACATGTACCTAGGGTAATGATCTGCTTCTCATTTCATCATTTTTCCTGCCCCCAAGCCTCTTCCCCTTCCCTCCCTCCATTTTTCCTAATCAAAGTTCTTCCATTCTTCTCATCCCCCACCCCCATTATGGGTCAGCATCCACTTATAAGGGAGCACATTTGAGTTTGATTCCATCCCATTTATTGATTTTTGGTTTTAATTCTTGCACTACAGGAGTCTAATTAATGAAGTTGGGGCCTAATCTGGCATGATGGAGATTTGGGTGCAAGGTCTCAGGCTTAATTCATAGGTACTTGATCCACTTTGAGTTGATTTTTGTGCATGGTGAGAGATAGAGGTTTAATTTTATTTTTTTTTACATGTGGATTTCCACTTCCAAGACCACATTTGTTGAAGAGGATATCTTTTCTCCAATGTACATTTATTGGCACCTTTGTCTAATACTAGATAACTGTAGTTACCTGGGAGAGTCTCTGTATCCTATATTCTGTACCATGGTGTACAGGTCTGTATTTCTGCCAATAACATGCTGTTTTTGTTACTATTGCTCTGTAGTATAGATTAAGGTCTTGAATAGTAAAGCCACTGGCTTCACTCTTCTTGCTAAGGTTTGCTTTGACAATTCTGGATCTCTTTTTTTTTCTAGATAAATTTTACAATTGCCTTTTCTATGAGAAATATCATTGGGATATTGATTGGGATTGCATTGAATCTGTATAATGCTTTTGGTAGTACAGTCACTTTGACAATATTAATTCTGCTTATCCAAGAACAAGTTAGATCTTTCCATCTTCTAAAGTCTTCTTTTTTTTAATTTTTATCTATCTATCTACCTATTTATTTACCTAATTATTTATTTTAGCATGCTGTAGTTTTTATTGTAGGCCTTTCATCTCTTTCATTAAGTTTATTTCCAAGCATTTTATTTTTCTGGAGGCTATTGTAAATGGGGTGTTTTTTTCTAGTTTCTCTTTCTGAGTATTTGTCACTGATGTACAGAAATGCCTTTGATATAGGTGTTAATTTTATATCCAGCTACTTTACTGAATTCATTTGTTAGTTCTAGAAGATTTCTGGTGAAATGTTTTGGGCCTTCTAGGGATAGAGTCATATTGTCTGCAAATACTTTGAGCTCTCCTTTTCCTATCTGTATCTCTTTAATTTATTTTGTTCATCTGATTGCTGTGGCTAGAGTTCAAAAACTATGTTAAATTGATGTGATGAAACAGGACATCCCTGTCTTGTTCCAGTTTTTAGAGGGAATGCTTGCATTTTTTTCTGCATTTAGAATGATATTGGCCTGGGGCTTAGCATAGATAGCCTTTACAATGTTGAAACATGTTTCTGATATCCCTATTTTTCTAGTGTTTTGAACATGAAAGAATGCTGTATTTTACCAAATGCTTTCTCTGCATCTATTGAGATGATCATATATTTTTTTAATCTCTGGGTCTGTTGATGTGATGAATTACATCTATTGTTTTCCATATGTTGAATCAACCTTGCATCCCTGGGATGAACCCTACTTGATCAGGTACTATCTTTTGGTGCTGCACAATATCTTTGACTTGGGTTTAGTGAAGCCTCCCTAATGATCAGGGGCTGCCACTCCTCCCTTGGTGTGTGTGTGTGCAGAAGCACTCTAGTTCGTTATTGTTGACTTGTGGATTGTGGGTCCCTGCTCTCCTCTACTTCATGAAGTAAAATTCCTACCGACATGGCCCTTTCCCTAAATGGATGCCTGAATAAGCTGGAAGAACATCTTAGATGAGATTAATTCAAAATACGTTTATTTGAGAAACTAATAAAATGACTTGTAAATCAGCTAGCCTTCAGAATCAGAACAAATATGAAAAAATGTGGGCAATAGCATAATTATGCAGCATTGACAGAAAACAGAAGTGATGTACAGAGAGAATTTGTTTACAGCTGAAGTGATTTAAAAGTTTCCATATGAATCAAACTAAATGTTAGCTTCCCATTGCTGTGACAAAATACCTGAGTTAAGCAACTTCAAAGGAGTTTTTGAGGTTTCAGTCTATGATCCCTTGGTCTCATCTCTTTGGCCCTGTGGTAAAGCTGAACATCATGGTGGAGAGCATGTGATGGAACAAAACTTCTCACATCATGGGAGCTAGGAAGCCAAAAGAGACCAGAGAAGAAAGGTCAGAATCCCAACATCCTCTTCAAGTACCTGATCCCAAAGTCCTAATTCCCTCCAAGGTGTTTCTACCTGAAGTTGCCTTCTGATGTTTCTCCTACCTCCCAGTGGTACCACGGCTGGCAACCCAATCTGCAACTCATGGCCTTTAGAACCATTTGAGATCTATATAGCGCTCCGCTACTGAGATGGAACTTCATGTTGATTTGGTCTGTTTATTCTATTTTGTATGTTAATACTAACTTAGCTTCAATATCATAAATACACTAATCCTTCATAGTCCTATTCCCCACTTTGTGTTCTCATTTTTCTTTATTTTTTGTGTCATTCTGGGATTAAACCCTGAGGTGTTCTCCCACTGAGCTACATGCCTAGCTTTTTTGCTTTTTCTATTTTGAGTGTGACCTAGTGGTAGAGGTTTTGCCTAGCATGCCTGAGGCCTTGGCTTCAATCTGTACTACCATCAAGCAAATATACTCACCATACAATCCTTGACATTCTATGTCCAGTGTTTTAACACTGCCATCCCACTGGAGGGGGGTTAGGAAAGTGTAATGTAAACATGCTCCAAAACTTCAAGTATCATTTATTTGATTACTATGTTGAAGGATAAGCTCACTTTGAATGTCATAGTATGAGCAAAACCCCAAAATGGTCAGAATAATCCATACTTGTCCCATCCCAATGCTTATTCCCTATTTTATTTAATCTTATGCACTCCTACTCTTCCACCAATGATTTAAAGTGTTGGTTATCAGGTTGATGTGAACTGGTTTATTTGTACATCCTTGATTACTATTATGGTTGAGCATTTTTTATTGGTCTCTTTCTATATATTTTGAAATTGTGTTAGACTAAAATCTTTTCCAGCCATGCAGATCATAATCTCATGTTCTTCTCATATTTTTAAGGATCAGCCATTAATCCATTATTGGTTTTATTATAAAGAATCAGTTGTGAAGCAGAGCTCCACCTTGTAAAAATCTGGTTGAACAAGTGTTCTTTTCTTTCTCTGGATGCTTCTAGCATTCTTAAGTTCTTTTATTTCTGTTTTGGTATTTATTCAGCATCTCCACATGAAGATAGTAACAAGGAAGTAAGAGGAACAAAACACAAAAGATGAAAATAAAAATCATGGCACACATGTAGAAAACATGATTTAGAGATTCTTAATTAATCATTTGTACAGAATCCATCCCCAGATTTTTGCATCAGGAAAGAGCTAGCCATGCAAATGCATTGCCATATATGTGAAATCAATGTAATTCAAATCCAAAAATTTGCAAGAACATATTTTTTACATGATACAGGAAATATAAATTTTTCTTTGAAAATGTTTCATGTCACTTCTCCACATAGGATATTGTTGACCCTTGTCACATATTTGTTTCAGTGTGGCTGTGAATGTATCACATTACTTTTATGAAAAAATCAAGTATTGTGAGGCAGGTATTGGAGTAGGCACCAATTAAGATGCTCTGTAATTATCCAGAATAGGAATCCTGCTGGGTTTTTATCATGGTGCTGGCTGTGAAATTAAACAGAAGTAGAAAGGTTGAATATTTTAAAGGTTTAATTGGTAGTCTGCAGAGATGTTGGGTATTCTGTGAGAGGAGTTAAGGATAACTCTACAATTTTTCTTGGTCAGTTTTTTGCTGGAAACATTAGAAGTTTTTACTTGAGATCTGTCAAATATGCCAATCAAACCTCCAAGAGGTGATGCCCTAAGATACAGGAGAAAGGATTTGGTTCAATTATGTCCAACATGTGGCACCTTACAGTATTAGTAGGTACTTTGTAGCCATTTGTTACATGAGCCAATATTTTGTTTTGGGAATTTCTGATATGACAATTTTTGTGAATTATTATTAAGGCTTCACAAT
Source organism: Callospermophilus lateralis (assembly GCF_048772815.1). Classification (NCBI taxonomy): domain Eukaryota; kingdom Metazoa; phylum Chordata; class Mammalia; order Rodentia; family Sciuridae; genus Callospermophilus; species Callospermophilus lateralis. Next base: position 109,024,728 of record NC_135318.1, on the reverse strand, counting down.
GTTTTACTGTATTGGGTTTGCACTAATACACTGAATCAGGTTTCCATATACCTCTCTTCTATCATTATTCATTGGTTATTGAAAATATTGGTTGCTTGAGACTAGGATGACATTTTCTTAGAGAAAATAAGAAAGGGAATATAAAAACATTGTTGCAAAATAAAAGAATAGCAAATTCTCTGTAAGCTATGGTGTTATTGTGTTATAAAAGTTCCATGAACTGGAAACATTTCAAAGGTCCTGTAAATCAACGATGCTGTACAAATCAGTAAAAACTCTGAACAAGATAATGACTTGGAGAGAAATTTGTTTGAAAAGCAGTGTTTAGAATGGGCCCATGTGATTCAGAAGCAAGCATGATCAGGGAGAGGATCCTAGGAAGCCTGGATATGAGAAAGGGAGAACCTGCCTTTTGGCTTTATCTTTTTGTAACAGATCTGCTAACTGATATGTATTCATTGTCAAATTATGGATGCTAGCACCTTATTTTATTGTGTCTAATTATATTGGAAGAGAAAATGAGAACATGTGTTTAGAGGTACCAGTTTTGTTAAGTAGAGTTAATTTTTAACCATCCTAAGTGTGGATCAAAGATTCTTCTAGATATTTACCTAAATCCATTCTGAGTTTGGAGATGTGTTCCAGGAGTGATTAAATATCAAAAATCTTCCAGACACTCTTGCCTGTGACCCTCTACAACCCTAGATAATTAAGTTGCATAGTCTAAAAAGCATTTTGTCATTTTTAAACACATGACTCAAAGCTTTGGGGATTATGGCTGGCATTGCAATTTTCCTCAATTGATGCAGAAGAAAAAAATGTAGACTAGAGTCCTTCTGTGCAATTATTAAGATCACATCTATAACACATTGTCTAGTATTTACAAACTTTTGTTCTCTTCGTGACTTCTATATGCAATGCACTTAAGAATAATCTTACAATACATCGAGTCATGTGTGTTGATGGGCAACTTGAGAAAAATCAAGAAGCTGTGGGAATGTGCATAGGGTAGCTGGGGATCTTCTCAGTCTAGTTGAAGAGGTTGCAGAGAGGTTGCTGGGAGATTTTGCAAAGCCTGGGTTCACCTGGATAGAAGGGCTGCTGCAGATTCTGAGGAAGTTGGGAGTTGGGAATTGTTCACCATTTATAACCTGCACAATAACCTCCATGATTCAGCCCAGGAAGGATTGTCTTTTTTGGTGTATATTCCAGGTCAAAAAGCAAGTCAGTGGTAATGCTGAAATTAAGGTTTAAAATAAAATATTTGTCTGAAAATAATTTCTTTCTTTTTAGATTGGTTTCAAAATAAAAAATCCAGACTATGATGTGGAGAGAAACAGAGAATGTTTGTTGCTAGAGGATGACATGATTTCCCTGTCCAAAGTCATCCCATTTTAGGCACCAGGGTGCCCAGATGAATTGTGACAACAGTGCACTGAACACATCTTCCCCCAAGCAGGCTCCACTGGAAGGAGCTGGCTTCTTTCCTATGGAGACTTGGGGACTTCCCAGTGAAGAGGATGGCTCATGTGACTCTGTGTTCCAAAGGCATTAGAAAACAACTAAGTTGTGCTTCACTGGGTGTAGGGGGCACAGAAAGTGAAAGTTCTCCCAGTTTCGGTCAAACGATCTGCAGTCATCCTGCTTGATCTCTGCAGCATTTTGAGAGGGCCACATTCATGACAGAGGAAAGCCAGCAGAGCAGTCCCTTGCCTTTGTCCTATGTCGACAGGGTGCAAGGAAAGACACAGGAGCAGCAGAACCAGGAGCTCTCTGGTCAGTACTGGCTGTGTAAAGGACAGTAGCAGAGTGACTGGGGATATTATATTCCACAGCTGCAAAAGCCCCAGAATTACCAAGAGAAGCTGCCATTTCAGGACCCACTTCTAATGTCACAGAAGCATGGGGACTTAGGGCAGCAGGTGCCCTCCTTTCTACAACAGCAGAGTGCAGGTTGCCACAGAGTGGAGAGGCCTCAAGTTCTCTGATGCTGTGCACATCTCCTCCACAAATGGAACTCAGTTCTCTGCCACAGCCTTTTGGGCAGAGTGTCAATGATATCTGAGCATGTCTAGGTGAGCATTCAGATACTGTCGATCTGAGTTTTTGAGAAAAACTTCAAAGAGGGCAGTATCTTGAACTTCCCATTTTGAAACCATTTTCACAATTTTGAGCTTTAGGATATGAAACACTATGAAGTCATCCAGAGAGTTTCCTGTCTCTCCATCTCCTGCCAACACAGGTCTGCAGGCTACATCCCTCAAACCACTAGGGGCACCATTCACACAGTGCCAGTGGAGGAGTGGAGGTGCTCTTCCTGAATTCCCAGTTGACTCTTGGGGTATTTTGTGTAGAAGTATACCAAGGATAGACAACTCTTTGTCAGCTCTTCCCAGTTTACTGTCATAATATTTAATTACAAACAGTGCATACTGGTTAGGATCATTAAGCAACATCAGGAGTAGTGAAGAAAGCTTGCACTTGTGGTTATTGCCCTTTGCCCACCTCTTGGAATCATTTGTGAAGATGCTCATGTCCTATGTTTGTCATGCTTCTCATACTTAAGGGTGAAATTATGTAATAATATTAAATGACACAATAAACATGTTTTGTATGAATTTCCAAGGCATGTAACATACCCATCTTCATTTTATAAATATTTTCCTTTCTATAATGAAGCTGAAAATGGGGGTGGGGGGTGGGGGGAATAGCAACACTCCAACCAGGGAAATGTGTTATTTGCACAATCAATCACTTTTTATGGTCACTTGGAATTTATATTGAAGTTGCAGAAGATGCCTTAATCTTCATTCCTCATAACATCCTTGAGAAGTGGGTGTCAATTTTTGTGTGGTGTGTTCTGTGCAGATGGAAAAGCACAGAAAGCATAGGAGGATTCTGGCCAAAGTCAGCACAGACAGAGGAATAAAGAAACTCACCTGGGTTCTCAGCTCACAGGGGCAGGCAGCCCCCAGCACTTTGGGGCTTGCTAAGGTTGAGTAAGATGTCCCACCAGGAGAGGAAGATGCAGGCACTACTTCCTGTGCTTAAGACAACAGCCCTTTGTAAGGCACTGTGAGTGGCCTAGCCTCCTCAGGAACTGGTGAGAACCCACATGAAAATGCTTAGCTTTCAGGGAAGAAATGGGACAGTACACATTAGGAAAAGGAGAAGACACTTTTGTTGTTTGGATGGTAACTGCTGAGATGGTAGTGCAGGGAGTGTTTAAATCAGTGCTGAGGTCAAAAATTGACTTTTACACTTCAAGACATTTAGAATCCAAGCCAAGTCTTTCCCTCTGAGATCCTGTGGCTTAAATAATCAGGATAGATAAGCAGAAGCATTTCCACCTCACTGGGACCCAGGACTTACAGGAAATTACTCTGTTTCATGTCTGATCAGTATGGAAATTGATTTTATACAGATAGTTAGAAGTACACAGATCCCAGACTGAGAGTCCTCCCTACCACTACTTCCCACCTCATGCTTGAAACCTGGGCCATACCAACCCTGGGCCTCCAGGGTATCTGGAGCTGAAGGTGATTTTGCCTGCTGGCTGGCTGCTCCCTTGCTATACTCCCATCCTAGAGGGCAACTCTGAGATTCAAGTGTGTCCACCAATCCCGTGGGGCTACCAATGCAGTCACACTTGATTAACACAGAAGGGGAGAGAATATGCTAGCCATCCTGGCATGATTCTAGTTAGAAAAATAAGCTGTGTTTAAAGCACACAGACTGTCCAGTTGTTCTCTTACTGCTCTTAAAGTAAACAGAAATAAACACTGGCTTGCCTAAAAATTATACTGCACTTGCCTGCATGAGCTGGTTGAGTTGAGTTCTGAGGCTGGGGTGACAAGGATGGGGATTTGATTATTAGCCACATCTGCTAAGTATGACTATAAACCTGTGACTAAGCAAGTGAAGTGCCTTTATTACTCTTGGCTCCTCTCTTCAACCTCCTGTGATCCTAAAGATCATATTCTGCCTCGCACTGTGGTGCATGCCAATAACCCCAGCAGTTGGGGAGGCTGAGTCAGATGGATTGCAAGTTCAAAACTTAACAAGGCCCTAAGAAACTCAGTGAGACCCTGTCTCAAAATAACAAGTAAAAAGGCTGGGAATGTGGCTCAGTGGGTTCAATCTGTGGTACCAAGAAATAAATATAAAAAATAAAAATAAATATCCCAATCTCCCAGTGTCTCTAAAGGAAAGCACACAGCCCCATCTACTTTTGCAAGAATTCTAAGACAGACAGAAACTACTCTGAAAGTGCATACTTCAGATATCAGGGTCTGAAATGGAAAAGGACCTTGTTCTAAGATGCAACCCACATCCTATATGGATTTTAAAGTTTTAGTCATATACATTTTTAGGTCCCCTCTATACATGATGGATGAAAATAGTGTGCATCTCAAGGCTTTGCACACATTTACTTATTTTCTTGGTGAAAACAAGGTGTTTGAGCTTGGGCAGGCCATGACTGCTGATCAAACATGTATAGCATGAGTGCACCCTAGCTCTGCGTGGGGGGAGGCACTAGATTAAAACACAGGAACACACGTATTCACAGACACAATGATTGATGGGCAAAGAAAGCACTGGCAGCTGCTGATGACCCAGGAACCCCCGGTGGCCAGGAACACTGGGCAACTAGTTCCCAGGAGCTCCTCTGCCAGGGGAGAGGGGCACCCAGCATGTGGATCTCCTTCTGAGAAGTCCTATTTTTTCTTACCTTATCCCTTTGCTTCCACCTTCAAATACTCTCCCCTTCCACACCTTCTGCTCCTACTGATTCCAGGGTGTGGAATCCAAACTGCTGCCCCAAGTCACTTCATGGTGGAACTTAGTGGTCAAGAAAGGTCAGGCTTATGCTTGACTCCTCTATCCAACCTTCACAGCTAACCAGATTCATGTTAAAAATGAAATTACCTTAACTTTTAAGAAGATTTTTTTTAAAAAAAGGATTAGGTCAGGATCGGAAGATGGCTGCGAAAGGAGTGCAGCACTCCCGTGTACTGCGTCACTGAGCAGGAAAAAGACAAGGTAGAATGGATAAAAGCTAGCTTGTTAGGAATTTCCAGCAAAATTGGGGTGCTCCGAAACCTAGAGGAAGGATTTCCATTGCACAAGGACCTGCTACTGGAGCTCAAACGCGAGAGATTTGTCCGCACGGAGGGTCACGCTGCATATGCAGCAAAACGCCCCGCGGCCAGAGTCTGCGGCGCTCGCTGGGAAACGACGGTAAGATAACAATGCAAAGATACAGCGCTACGGATTCTGCAGGCTCCTGCCAGCTGTGCAAATACTGTACTCAGAGCTGAATTCTGGGCTTGAGAAGGGGAAGGAAGCCATCCAATTCGGTTCTCCACATCGGTCAGACCACAGAGGAAGCCAGCGGCCACCATCTTGGAGAGCTGACGTCATCATCTCTGTTTTTTTTTTTTTTTTTTTTGACTGATCACAGCTCTTTCAGCTATAGATCAACGGGGAAAACTTAAGGGCCCCTCCCAGCTCTCCTGTGAGCGCAATAGCCAGACCGAGGGTGGCACGGGAGCCGGCGGCAGCTGCGGCTGTGGCGAGGGAGCCGGCGGCAGCCGCAGCTGCGGCGAGGGAGCCGGCGGCAGCCAGGGCAGCGGCACAGGAGCCGGCCGGAACCGGCGGGAGCCGCAGCAGCGGCGCGGGAGCCGGTGGGAGCCGCGGCGGCGCTGGCACAGGAGCCGGCAGGAACCGCGCGGCGCGGGACTCCCAGCTACCGCTCCCACCAGTGCTGACAACTGAGGTCTCTTGCATCAGATACGGGGGCGTGGCTACCAGAAGGTAAGCAAATTTGCTGGGGGTTCTCAGCCCCAAGCTCTACAAACTTAGGGCCTGAGGGAGGCAAACAAGGAGAGTGTGCCCAGGCACTAATGAAACAGCTGCTCCACACATGTGCAAGGTAGGCGGAACTGTGACCACCGACAAAACAGGCCCAGTGGACTGTCAGACACATCGCTCAGATTGGGGGAGGGGCAGAGCCACCGGGCGCCTGCAAGTTACGCAGACCTGCGAATCACCAGCAGATCAGGCCCAGCAACCGTGGAGCGGCAGAGCCACCCCCGGGCCTGCAAGGTAGGGGCACTTGCCACCCACCGGCAGGTCAGGCCCAACAATCTGCGGAGGGGCACAGCTGCCCCACGAGCCTGCTAGGTAGGCAGAATCCTGACCACCGACAGAGCAGGCCCAGAGGCCAGCCAGACACATCGCCCCGCCCCGGTTGGGGGAGGGGCAGAGCTGCCGGGCGCCTGCAAGTGAGGCAGACCTGCGACTCACCAGCAGATCAGGCCCAGCAACCACGGAGCAGCAGAGCCACCCCTGGGCCTGCAAGCTAGGTCCATTTGCCACACACCGGCAGGTCAGGCCCAACAAACTGTGGAGGGGCACAGCTGCCCCACGAGCCTGCTAGGTAGGCAGAACCCTGACCACCGACAGAACAGGCCCAGAGGCCGGCCAGACACATCGCCCCGCCCCGGTTCGGGGAGGGGCAGAGCCGCCGGGCGCCTGCAAGTTAGGCAGACCTGCGACTCACCAACAGATCAGGCCCAGCAACCGCGGAGTGGCAGAGCCACCCCCGGGCCTGCAAGGTAGGCGCACTTGCCACACACCAGCAGGTCAGGCCCAACAAACTGCGGAGGGGCACAGCTGCCCCACGAGCCTGCTAGGTAGGCAGTACCCTGACCACCAACAAAACAGGCTCAGAGGACGGCCAGACACATCGCCCCGCCCCGGTTGGGGGAGGGGCAGAGCCGCCAGGCGCCTGCAAGGTAGGCAAACCTGCGTCTCACCAGCATATCAGGCCCAGCAACCCGCGGAGCGGCAGAGCCACCCCCGGGCCTGCAAGGTAGGCGCACTTGCCACCCACCGGCAGGTTAGGCCCAGCAACTCTCGGAGGGACACAGCTGCTCCACGCACGTGCAAGGTAGGCGGAACCGTGACCACTGACAAAACAGGCCCAGTGGCCCTCCAGATACATCGCCCCGGTTGGGGGAGGGGCAGAGCCGCCACCAGCGCCTTTTAGGTAGACAGACCTGCAACCGACAGACAGAACAGGCCTAGTGGCCAGCGGAGGGGCAAAGCCGCTGCTCACGCCTGCAAGGTAGGCGGACCTGTGACCACCGAAAGATCAGGCCCATCGAAAGTACAGGCACAGCGGCCTCCCGGCGTGGTAGGCACATTGCCTCAATTGGAGGAGGGGCAGAACCACCGCCAAAGCCTGCGAGGGAGACTTTGCAGCTATACAAGAGCAATATAAATATATAGGGGGAAAAATCAATAACACAACAGTTTCACCAAGCAGAAAGAAACGCGATCAATATGAAAAGACAAGGAAAGAAAGGACCACAAGCAATGCAGGTCAACTCAACTTTAGAAGAGGTAATATCTGCAGCAGATGGAATGTCAGATAAAGAATTCAGGATATACATGCTTCAGATGATCTGGAGTCTCAAGGAAGACATTAGACAGCAAAATCAGACAATGAAAGACCACTTCGACCACTTTGACAATAAATTACATAAACAAATCCAAGAAGCAAAAGATCAATTTTACAGGGAGATAGAGGTTATAAAAAACAAACAAACAGAAATCCTGGAAATGCAGGAAACAATAAACCAACTTAAAAACTCAATTGAGAATACTACCAGCAGAGTAGAACACTTAGAAGATAGAACATCAGACAATGAAGACAAAGTATTTCAACTGGAGAAGAACATAGACAGCTCAGCAAAGCTGTTAAGAAACCATGAGCAGAACATTCAAGAAATATGGGATAACATAAAGAGACCAACCTTAAGAGTCATTGGGATACAGGAAGGTACTGAGGTCCAAACCAAAGGAATGAGCAATCTATTCAACGAAATAATACGAGAAAACTTCCCAGACTTGAAGAACGAGACAGAATCCCAAATCCTAGAAGCCTACAGGATGCCGAATGTGCAAAATCATAAGAGATCCACACCTAGACACATTATAATGAAGATGCCCAACATACAGAATAAGGAGAGAATTTTAAAAGCTACAAGAGAAAGGAAGCAGATTACATTTAGGGGTAAACCAATCAGGATAACAGCTGGTCTTTCAACACAGACTCTCAAAGCTAGAAGATCCTGGAATAACATATTTCAAACACTGAAAGAAAATGGGTTCCAACCAAGAATGGTGTATCCCGCGAAATTAAGCTTCAGGATGGAAGATGAAATTAAAACCTTCCATGATAAACAAAAGTTAAAAGAATTTGCAGCTAGAAAACCATCTCTTCAAAACATCCTCGGCAAAATATTACAGGAAGAGGAAATGGAAAATATCAATGAAAGCCAACAGCGGGAGGTAGTACAGTAAAGGGGGGGGAATAATCAAAGAGGAAAACAAACCATGTTTAGTAACATAAATAAACAAATATGGCTGGAAGAACAACCCATATCTCAATAATAACCCTAAATGTTAATGGCTTAAACTCACCAATTAAGAGACACAGGCTAGTAGAATGGATCACAAAACAAGACCCAACAATATGCTGCCTTCAGGAGACGCATTTGATAGGAAAAGACATACATAGACTGAAGGTGAAAGGTTGGGAAAAATCATATCACTCATATGGACTTCGGAAACAAGCAGGAGTGTCCATACTCATATCAAATAAAATAGATTTCAAGCCAAAGTTAATCAAAAGGGATGAAGAGGGACACTACATACTTCTCAAGGGAACCATACACCAACAAGACATAACAATCATAAATATATATGCCCCAAACAATGGTGCAGCTATGTTCATCAAACAAACTCTTCTCAAGTTCAAGAGTCTAATAGACCACCATACAATAATCATGGGAGACTTCAACACACCTCTCTCACCACTGGACAGATCTTCCAAACAAAAGTTGAATAAGGAAACTATAGAGCTCAATAACACAATTAATAACCTAGACTTAATTGACATATATAGAATATACCACCCAACATCAAGCAGTTACACTTTTTTCTCAGCAGCACATGGATCCTTCTCAAAAATAGGTCATATATTATGTCACAGGGCAACTCTTAGACAATATAAAGGAGTAGAGATAATACCATGCATCTTATCTGACCATAATGGAATGAAATTGAAAATTAACGATAAAAGAAGTAAGGAAAAATCATGCATCACTTGGAGAATGAACAATAGGTTACTGAATGATCAATGGGTTATAGAAGACATCAAGGAGGAAATTAAAAAATTCTTAGAGATAAATGAAAACACAGACACAACATATCGGAATCTATGGGACACATTGAAAGCAGTTCTAAGAGGAAAATTTATTGCTTGGAGTTCATTCCTTAGAAAAAGAAAAAACCAACAAATAAATGATCTAATACTTCAACTCAAAATCCTAGAAAAAGAAGAGAAAAACAACAGCAAAAGAAGTAGAAGACAAGAAATAATTAAAATCAGAGCTGAAATTAATGAAATTGAAACGAAAGAAACAATTGAAAAAATTGACAAAACTAAAAGTTGGTTCTTTGAAAAAATAAATAAAATCGACAGACCCTTAGCCACACTAACGAAGAGAAGAAGAGAGAGAACTCAAATTACCAGCATACGGGATGAAAAAGGCAATATCACAACAGACACTTCAGAAATACAGAAGATTATCAGAAACTATTTTGAATCCTTATACTCCAATAAAATAGAAGATAGTGAAGGCATCGATAAATTTCTTAAGTCATATGATTTGCCCAGATTGAGTCAGGAGGATATTGACAACCTAAACAGACCAATATCAATTGAGGAAATAGAAGATACCATCAAAATACTACCAACTAAGAAAAGCCCAGGACCGAATGGGTATACAGCAGAGTTTTACAAAACCTTTAAAGAGGAACTAATACCAATACTTTTCAAGCTATTTCAGGAAATAGAAAAAGAGGGAGAACTTCCAAATTCATTCTATGAGGCCAACATCACCCTGATTCCTAAACCAGACAAAGACACTTCAAAGAAAGAAAACTACAGACCAATATCTCTAATGAACCTAGATGCAAAAATCCTCAATAAACTTCTGGCGAACCGGATACAAAAACATATCAAAAAAATTGTGCACCATAATCAGGTAGGATTTATCCCTGGGATGCAAGGCTGGTTCAATATACGGAAATCAATAAATGTTATTCACCACATCAATAGGCTTAAAAATAAGAACCATATGATCATCTCGATAGATGCGGAAAAAGCATTCGACAAAGTACAGCATCCCTTTATGTTCAAAACTCTAGAAAAAATAGGGATAACAGGAACATACCTCAATATTGTAAAAGCAATCTATGCCAAGCCTCAGGCTAGCATCATTCTGAATGGAAAAAAACTGAAGGCATTCCCTCTAAAATCTGGAACAAGACAGGGATGCCCTCTCTCACCACTTCTGTTCAACATAGTTCTCGAATCACTGGCCAGAGCAATTAGACAGACGAAAGAAATTAAAGGCATAAAAATAGGAAAAGAAGAACTCAAATTATCACTATTTGCAGATGACATGATTCTATACCTAGCAGACCCAAAAGGGTCTACAAAGAAACTATTAGAGCTAATAAATGAATTCAGCAAAGTGGCAGGCTATAAAATCAACACGCATAAATCAAAGGCATTCCTGTATATCAGCGACAAATCCTCTGAAATGGAAATGAGGACAACCACCCCATTCACAATATCCTCAAAAAAAATAAAATACTTGGGAATCAACCTAACAAAAGAGGTGAAAGACTTATACAATGAAAACTACAGAACCCTAAAGAGAGAAATAGAAGAAGATCTTAGAAGATGGAAAAATATACCCTGTTCATGGATAGGTAGAAGTAACATCATCAAAATGGCGATATTACCAAAAGTTCTCTATAGGTTTAATGCAATGCCAATCAAAATCCCAACGGCATTTCTTGTAGAAATAGAGAAAGCAATCATGAAATTCATATAGAAAAATAAAAGACCCAGAATAGCAAAAACAATGCTAAGCAGGAAGTGTGAATCAGGCGGTATAGCTATACCAGACTTCAAACTATACTACAGAGCAATAGTAACAAAAACAGCATGGTACTGGTACCAAAACAGGCGGGTGGACCAATGGTACAGAATAGAGGACACAGAAACCAATCCACAAAACTACAACTATCTTATATTCGATAAAGGGGCTAAAAGCATGCAATGGAAGAAGGATAGCATCTTCAACAAATGGTGTTGGGAAAACTGGAAATCCATTTGCAACAAAATGAAACTGAATCCCTTTCTCTCGCCATGCACAAAAGTTAACTCAAAGTGGATCAAGGAACTTGATATCAAATCAGAGACATGGTGTCTGATAGAAGAAAAAGTTGGCTATGATCTACATACTGTGGGGTCGGGCTCCAAATTCCTCAATAGGACACCCATAGCACAACAGTTAATAACTAGAATCAACAAATGGGACTTACTCAAACTAAAAAGTTTTTTCTCAGCAAAAGAAACAATAAGAGAGGTAAATAGGGAGCCTACATCCTGGGAACAAATCTTTACTCCTCACACTTCAGACAGAGCCCTAATATCCAGAATATACAAAGAACTAAAAAAATTAGACAATGAGATAACGAATAACCCAATCAACAAATGGGCCAAGGACCTGAACAGAAATTTCTCAGAGGAGGACATACAATCAATCAACAAGTATATGAAAAAATGCTCACCATCTCTAGCAGTCAGAGAAATGCAAATCAAAACCACCCTAAGATACCATCTCACTCCAGTAAGATTGGCAGCCATTAGGAAGTCAAACAGCAACAAGTGCTGGCGAGGATGTGGGGAAAAGGGTACTCTTGTACATTGCTGGTGGGACTGCAAATTGGTGCGGCCAATTTGGAAAGCAGTATGGAGATTTCTTGGAAAGCTCGGAATGGAACCACCTTTTGATCCAGCTATTCCCCTACTCGGTCTATTCCCTAAAGACCTAAAAAGAGCACACTATAGGGACACTGCTACATCCATGTTCATAGCAGCACAATTCACAATAGCAAGACTGTGGAACCAACCTAGATGCCCTTCAATAGACGAATGGATAAAAAAAATGTGGCATTTATACACAATGGAGTATTACTCTGCACTAAGAAATGACAAAATCATAGAATTTGGAGGGAAATGGATGGCATTAGAGCAGATTATGCTAAGTGAAGCTAGCCAATCCCTTAAAAACAAATGCCAAATGTCTTCTTTGATATAAGGAGAGTAGCTAAGAACAGAGTAGGGACAAAGAGCATGAGAAGAAGATTAACATTAAACAGGGATGAGAGGTGGGAGGGAAAGGGAGAGAGAAGGGAAATTGCATGTAAATGGAAGGAGACCCTCAGGGGTATAAAAAATTAAATACAAGAGGAAGTGAGGGGAAAGGAGGAAAAATATAAGGGGGAGAAATGAATTACAGTAGAGGGGGTAGAGAGAGAAGAGGGGAGGGGAGGGGGGAGGGGGGATAGTAGAGGATAGGAAAGGCAGCAGAATACAACAGACACCAGAATGGCAATATGTAAATCAATGGTTGTGCAACTGATGTGATTCTGCAATCTGTATATGGGGTAAAAATGGGAGCGCATATCCCACTTGAATCAAAGTGTGAAATATGATATATCAAGAACTATGTAATGTTTTGAACAACCTACAATAAAAATTAATTAAAAAAAATAAAAAAAGGATTAACCTGGTAGAGAAAACATAAAAGTGGGTGAGGTAGCCCATCAAAGGACATGTGGTCAGTGGTTGGTGGCCACATTAAGACAGGGATGCTGCTCCTCACTTCCACAATTACAAACTCTCTTTGTGTGTCCTGTGTGTTGACTCAATAAATATTCACAAGACAAAATCCAGGTCCCCCAGAGCCAGAGGGCTCAGGGGACATCCAAATTAACTCCATAACCTTATGATGAAGATTAAGAGAGACTTCCTAAACTAAAAATGCACTTTGCTGCTTCAGTGAAAATTGCTATACTTATACTCTAAGAAGTTCCAAAAGAATGTGTGGTTATCACACAGAACAGGCTCAAAAAATGTAAGACACCATGCTTGTGGATTTTCTTTTTAAAGAAAGCTGCTCCATTTTATTATAGGGCCTGAAACAGTTATTTTGGGGTAGGTCCAAAAAAAGGGTTGTGGATATACATTTTGTAGTTTATTCTTGATCTTAAGAATACTTGCCACATCTGATGTGATTTTTGCATGAGTTAAACCCATACGACTGCTTAAAAAAAAAAAAAAAAGGAATGGCATATCTGAAACAATGCATGGATCTCAAGCAGCATCCTGAGCAGATGAGTGTCTTGGCCAATGACTAAGGCCTCCTGCAAGCTCCACAGGTGAGGCCTACTGGAGCCCTGAAGCCTGCAAATGGAGCTGTAGAGACAAGGAGGTCATCAAATAGGACAGACACATTAACTGTGGTGTTCTGGCTTCCTTTATGTGTTTCTACTTTATTAAAAAAAGAAAAAAAGGACCAACAATAACCCTTTCACTTGCTGAAGATTGACTCAGGAGTCTTCCTTAATGAAAGGAGGAGTTTAAACAAAAATAAGCCAGTTAAAAATCCAATGCTTAAATAAAATCTCCACATCTGCATGGCTCTGGGTCCTCTCCTGGATTCTCATGTCACTGCCTGCATCCAGTCTGACAGCATAAGCCCAGACACCTTACCCTGAGACACTGAAGTCAGAAAGCATGTGAAAGCTCATCAACATGTAGGTGACTGATCCTGCATGAATCTAAGACTCAATGTGTTAAATCATTCGTTTCCACATTTGGAAATCTATTAGGTGCATAAAAACATAGTGAAATCTGCAGGACAGGAAGGGGGAGAGTAGTGTCAGCTCTTTTCCAGAGAAATACTTAATATCTCAAGATGTCCCCCTTTAATGTCTGAATATCAATTTTGCTACTGAAAACTGTCTCAGGGTATTTACTTCCAAGGCCCAAGTTAAGATAAGAAATTAGAAGTAAAAGTTGAAATGAATGTAGTTTACCTGAAACATGGGTCTGAAGCCTTCTTACAAAGCGTGTGGGAGGTTGCAGCCTACAACTGCACACGTGCAAAGATGGTAGTCTCCTTCTCGTCCAGGGCAGTGTGCTTGTACTGAGCAGCACACTGAAAAGAGCAAGAGAGAACCACCCAGACCCAACTCCAGACTGTGCTACCTCACTTGCTAAGGGACTGTGGAAAATCGACTCCATTCCCAAGCCCCAGTTTTCTCACTGGTGACATAGTGGGTAAGAGGACAGACTCTAGAGCAAGACTGCTTGGGCTCAGACCCAGCCCTGCCACATACTGCCATGAGATTCAGGCTTTTTACTCAACCTCTTGGAACTGTCCTCTTATTGGTAAAACAGGGATAAATATACAATTACCAAGGAGTGTTGTTTTGAGTATTAAATGGCTATCTTCATAAGTAAACTCCCCATGCTTGTGGCTTCAAGAACATCAAGGGTTAAATGGTCTCTGTACATACAGCCTCTGGAAATGTGAAGGGATGAAGTGACCCACTCCGAGCTTCACAGGATGAGGTGGCAGACTTGGTTTAGAACCTACCAGGGCCTGACTGCACATCCTCACCTCCAATTCAAGTGTTTCATTTGGTAGGCCACATTTACTGGAGGTACCCCCATTTTCAGAACTTTCTTCTCCTCTGTTCTTCTCCACAGCAGTTGAGGCTACAGATTGTCTTAATTTGCCTCCTAAAACACTACTGGGGCCCTGACTCTGGGAATCTCAGGTGTATGCACTGGCCCCCACTATTCACTTGGCCTCTCCCAGAGTCTGGATGTCTGTCTGGTGACTTCACTGGCTGAGCCAGGACCCTGCCTCTGGTTAGAGAGGAAAACTGAAGTTTCTAGGATGTAACATGCCAACACTGGTGTGGTCATTGTTAATATTAAAAATAAAACTGGGCTCTTAATTCTTAAGTTGAACCTCACCTTTTTTTTCTGGGATGTTCTTCAGAAGCTTTGGAAGGAAAAAAGCAAATCATTAAAGATGTTCATCAATAAGAAACTGCCTGAATGATGCCAGAGATTGAGTATTACCAGCTGCTGACAGCTCACCTGCTAGTAGAGCAAGACTAGGCAACTTATTAGGTGGTACACTTAATTAATTAATTTTCCAGAGCTTCAATCCAATCATTTAGAGAGATTTGTTTTTTTTTTTAAAAAAACTATGAGTAAGTTGAAAAATATAATGCTTGTTATTCAGACCTAACCCCTGACAGTGTATTTGGTATTTAGATGCTTTCATCTAAATGCCAGAGTATTGAGCATCCTCCCTTTCTTCTCACCACATCCCTCCTCAGGAGCTTTCTGAGATAACCCAGTGAGCAACCTACATTTGCAGAGGCTGGAACTAATCTGCAACTCACCTGCATTGCTCCATGGAAGATAACAACAAATATCAAATCGATAAAAATGTCAATCAAGGGACAAAGATGTCCACAATTCTGAACACAGAGTAAAATCTTTTGTCTCCATCCACAAACTCTTCTCATACTACTACACAAATCTTCAGTCACTGGTTATCTAAGGTGCCTTTAAAATACAATCTGTTAACCTGAAGGCAAAAATGACTATCTGTCTCTCTTGACTCATTCTTTATGGAAAATTTCACACACAATAAAAAGTAGGCAAAATAGGATAATTAACCCTCATATATATCAACCCAGAGCCAATCCTGCCCCTTCACTTTCTTGCCTCCTGTATTTAGAAGCAAATCCCAATTAGTATAGAATTTTATCAATATATGTTCTACTAAATATCTCTAAAAGTTAAGAACTCTTTCAAGAGTAAGACCTAAAAATTCAAATATGAATGTTTGTTTATATTTAATTTGTACCTTGTACACTGTAATCCAACTTCTCAGCCCATCTCTCTTTGAATTTGATTCAATCTTAATTGGTGTTGTTGGATAAAATACAGAATGTCTAGTTAAACTGGGGGCAGAAATATGCAAAAAAAATTATTATTGTTTATCTGAAATTAAAATTTGGCTTCATTTTTCTGTTCTGTATTTTATTTTCTGTGTGGGCAACCCTAGTGTCCACCTTTCATCCTCTGAGTGCTGAACAGATACATTTCAGATAACTATAAATGTGAAACAAAGAATAATATTTACAATTCTCATTTTCCACAACCAAGTACATGCCAAAATTCATATACTTTAAAAGTGTCAGAGTAAAATGCAAACATTAAGTTCTCCCAGCTCCCAAAGTATTTGATAACCAGATCTAACAGTCCTGTGGTAATCCCAAGATTTCCAATATTCAACACAACTTCTACCACAAAGGATTGATTTCTACATCCTCCTGTACTTGTGATTGTGCATTATATGTATATCACAGGGAGAATAAAATGGTTTTTGGTTTTGGCAGATGAAAAAGTCTAACATTCAGTGTGATTATAATTCAGTGTAACTTCTCCAGTCTCAGTGCAACACAGCTAATTGGTCTACTGGGGAGATGCAGTCAATGTCTAATCATGGCTGAAGAGTTCCTGATCCAAACAGCTACTGTATGATTACAGAGATAACCTACAATCTTGCATTGTCTTTTCTATCTCCATATAGGGTACACACATATAAATAAGCATTTTAGCACAAAATGTACAGTTAGCATCAGTTCATGTTAAAATAAACAAAGGCCTTACGGATGAACTTTGAAGGCCAAGAGCTCCTCAGAGGGCATGTTGTTTAAAGATCGAAGATCTGCAACTTTAGAAGTAGTTTTGTAAAAATAGAGCCTCGTTTGGATGGTTTTTCATTATTAAGGTCATTGGTGCATGAATGAGATTTTCCTGCAAAGCCTCCACAGAGTTGACATTTTCTATTCCAGATGGATCTGCAGACACTAGGACAACTGCGGTAAACAAACTCATCTCTTCATCACTAAGCTGTAGGGCATTTAGCTTCTCACTAAATTCAAACATAGAGTTTAGCAGATCCCCTGCTCCCATTGAGTGTAAATGATCCACACAATTTCTCTTTCCACTTAAGAAGGTGACAGTATGCTCTTTTGCATCAAATAATGATGCAAACTCTATCATTAAAACCTCAAAAGTCCCAGTTTTTAAAAGGTTGACCTGGTCCTGCTGAGAGAGATCTCTGAATCCTGGAGTACGCTTTGCAAATTCCACCACTTCTTTCACTGCTGGAGTGAAGTTCATGGAAAATTCTTCCCAGATTTCATGCCCTGATTTATGTGATCCATAGATGGAGACTTACTCATTGGACAAACCAGAGGCATCCTCCCTCCAGTGTTTCACAGGTAACTATTCTTGTTCTCATTCTGAGAAAATCCATCTATTGAAACTCCATCACAAACTCTTTGAGTATCAGCATTGGAGAAGTTCATACAATGTCCATTTGCAATACAAATGGCATGGCCATTTGGGAAATGTATTATGTTCCTCCCTTTGTACTGTCCATTGAGATGCTGCTGGCTCTCACTGCAAGGAAAATGGCTGTTTAGCCCGTTGCCATATGGTCAATGGTCGTGATTTAAATTATACCACCCATGTTCTTGGGAATCCACTCTCCTCTCTGGGGCCACATGCTCTCAGCTGAGTTGTCTTGCTGCTCTTGATTATACATAAATGTATCCTTGTGGGCTCCTGTCACCATGCCAATCACCTCTTCCTTTGAAAAATCAGAAGAGGGAAGAGGAGAGCTTTTGATGTTTTCTTGCTCCAGCTGGGCATCAGTTGCAGTTGTTCCTGGGCTGGTAAAGATGTCTGTTCATGATGTTCTACTAATGCGTCATTCTGCAGGTGACCACTGAACTGGCTGTTCAACATTATCTTCATCACACTTTGCATTTCAATTAGCATCCTCTGTTCTTTTTACATATACATGATGGAATATTACCCAGCCATAAAGAAGAATGCAATTATGGTATTTGCTGGTAAATGGATGGAACTGAAGGCTGTCATTCTAAGTTTAAGAAGGCAGTCTCCAAACACAAAAGGCTGAAAATTCTCTCTGATATGCAGATGTTTACTTACAATGGGCAGGAGTGGGGAGTGTAGGTTCACAGGATTGGACAGGTAGAATTGGAGGAAATGAAGGGAGGATGGGATTGGAAAAGACACTAGAATGAATGGGACATAACTTTTCTATGTTAATATATTAATATACAACCAGTGTAACTCCACTTCATATAGAACCACAGGAATGGCAAGTTGTACTCCATGTATGTGTGATACATTGAAATATATTCTACTGTCATGTAAAAAAAAACTTGATTTGGTGGCTTGCACCTGTAGCCTTAGCACTCAGGGCACTGTGTCAGGAAAATCACATGCACTCAGGAGTTTGAGACAAGCCATGGGCAACAGAGGAAGACCCTATCTAACATACACACATACACACAGGAAAAAAAAAGAACATAGCAAAAACTGGATCAGCAGCATCCCAACAAAGAAAAATAGTACAGCCTCCTGGGATGGACTTCAAAAAGATGCAAGAAAGGATGGGAATTAGCATTCTGGCCCCGTGGCTAACTCTCTCTCTGCCCCTCTCACAGCCTCCCACTCAGCTGTGTAGCACTGAGCTGACCACATCCTGCAACTTTACCAAAAAGAAGCAGGAATAACTTCATCTTTCCTCTCTTTTGACTGTGGAGGGCTGGAAATGCATGCTGGAGACAACTGAACAAAATGTGTAACACCAACGTCTTGGAAGACCCTGATAAGCGGCAGAGCTCCAGGTTCCAATGCAAGCAGAGGAACAAGCACTAACCCTCATTTGGAAAGGTGGCACCCTATTTGGTCATGAGAATCTTGGTAAGAGGACACTTAACACATCTGCAAGAGACTCAAAGCCAGTTCTCCAACAAAGGCCAGCTAAGGCCATAGCAGAGTCTGACTCCTCCCTCCTCCATGCACAGTGGCCAAGGCTCAAACTGCAGCTCAGAGAGGAAGAAAAGCAAGCCTAAGAAGAGTCAGGAAAGGAAGCAAGGATCATGTTCCAATATAAATAAAAATTCATATGAAAGATCCAGGCATTGCTATCAGTGCTGAGAAGGAGCAAAAAGAAAAATTTTGCAACTGTGTAAACTAACGTGACAATCCATAAAAAGAGACAGACAGAAGCAAAACATTTAAAAGACAAAGAATCCAGTCCAAGGAAAGGAAGAAAATGCTCAATGAATGTTTGACACTACTAAATAAATTAACAAAAACACAAAATAAGCTCAGCAAAATAAAAGCAGAAAGATGACAAAACAACAAAGGGAGACCAAAAAAGCAAGCTTCCAAAACAAAGGAAATTAATTAAGGACCAAAATACTATCAGTATAGGATATTAATGAGGTAGAAAGAGCAGTATAAAGAATGGCATTCAAGAAGACAATGCTAGTAATAAAAGGGGTTTCTTGATATAAACCCAGGCTGTAAAGAAGAAAAAGACAAAAAAAATTCATAAATAATAGCTCTAGTTGACAAAGAAGATATAACACAGGGATAATTGGCAAGTTTGAATTTCAGAACCCTGTAGGTGGGAGATGAACTCAGAGATAAAATTAAGACAATTTCATTAAAGGATAGGCTATGGTTTTAAAATGCAGCTGTTTTCTGGAGGTGAACAGAAGGGGAACAACACAAAATTATGAGCACCAACCCATTTTCTCATCAAATTACTGAGCTTCAAAGATAAAGAGTTCTTCTGCCATCTAAGTGGCCTAAAAGGAGAAAAGTAGGTCAATTCCAATGGTTTTTACAGCATTGATACCAGAAGGCAGTAGAGCAATGTCTGAAGTTCTGCAGAATGGAAATGTGACCCAGAATATAAAATCCAGTTTGTAATTAAAATACAGCCAACATACAAGCATTCTCAAGCAGGAAGAACTGAGATTTATACTGCCTGGGAGATGGAGACTTGAACACCAAGTTGACAATGAAATTCGGCCAACAAAGAGTTGAATCAAAATAAAATATTCATAAATATAGAAGCATAATAAAATGACTGGTTTAAGAACTCTGAAGTCCTTTACACAGAGAACTAAAACTATACAACTGCCCAGGCCCAGTGGTGCTTGCCTGTCATCCCAGCAACTTGGGAGGCTGAGGCAGGAGGATCACAAATATGAAGCCAACCTCACCATCTTAGCAAGATAGTCTCTCAAAACCAACCAAACAAAAATCTACACAACTATGAAAATTATGGTTACTGTGAATGAACTCTAAGCCTGACTATATAAAAATCACAACTAAGAAAAATTTAGAACTGGGAGAATAAGTAGAAGTTTACAACTGCTGATGTCCTCAACTTTCACAGTAGTGAATGAGCTGATGGTCTGTGAGATGAAATATGTAAGGGGGAAAATAACAATTTCAATCTTTTAACATTTTTTTGTAATAATGTTTCTTAACCATAAAAGCATCATTGAGGCAATGATCTCTCTTGCAATAATCTTAATTTCAGAAAATTCTTTATCTTTCCTTTAGTTTCTTTCATATTTACTAATTTTGAGTGAAAGAAATTTGAAAGAGTTTATTAAAAATTACATACAGGGGCTGTGGGTGTAGCTCAGTGGTAGAACACTTGCCTGGTGTGGATGAGGCCCTGAGTCTATCCTCAATACTGGGGATGGAATATATACATATATATCCCTACTTTTATAAAATTATTTTTAATAATTTCTATCCATGTGTACATAAACATACAACACATACATACACAATCTTCGATGTGTATACATACATCCCATATAGCACATATAGAGAGAAATGGTGTGGCTTCTGAAATGGCAGTAATATAATACTGTAGGCATTTCTCAGTGGTGGGAATTTGAATGATGATTAATCTCCTTTGTACTTTTCTATTTTGCTTGAATTTCTATAACGAGTATGTGACAGTTATAGAAACAGTATTGCCAAATTTAATACAAAGATACAGTAATTGAGGCAGTGTGGTACTGGTATGATGACAGAAATAATGATCAATGGAATAGAATTAGAGTACAGAAACAAATCTTACATTAATGGTCAAATGGTTTTTGCAAAGGTTCTAAGAAAATTCAATGGAGGGAGATGATGGCCTTTTTTTGTGAAATAGGGGACAATGACGTACATGGACATCATCTTCACACCATATAAAAAATCAGAGCAAAAGAGATCAGAGACATAAATATAAGAGCTAAAACCCTGAAATTTAGAATAAAACAGAAGTAAATCTTCACAAACTTCAATCAAGCAGTAGTTTCTTAGATATGACCCATAAAAACACAAGGAATCAAAGAGAAAATTGAACATTTGACTTGTCAAAATTAAAAACATTTTGCCATAAAGAACACTACCAAGAAAGCAAAAATACAATGCATAAAAACAGAAAATATTTGCAAATCATATCTGGTAAGGGACTTCTATCCAGAACATATGAAGTATTTTTATAACTCAATATTAAAAGACAGCCCAATTAAGAAATGGGCAAAGAATGCAAATCCACACTTTTCCAAAATTGGTATGTGAATGTCACAACACCATTAAGCCATGAGAAAAACGTAGATCAAAACTGTATGAGTTGTAATTTTGTACCCACTAGGACTGATGGAAGGCAAAGAGTGTTGAGAAGTGCGTGGAGAAACTGGGACCCTTAGCAGGTGGGAGGTAAATTGGTACAGTCACTATGGAAAGAACATAGCAGCTCCTCAAAAACCTGGATTCAGAATTACCACATGATCCTCCAATTCCACTTGTGCACATGTGTTCCAAAGAACTGTGAGAAAATTCTAATTGCTACAACTTGGGTGACCCCTAAATACCTTATGCTAGGTGAATAAGCCAGACACAAAGGACACCTGATGTACAGTTCTTCTTACATTAAGTACCTACAGTAATCAAATTAATGGAGACAGAAAAAAAGAATGGTGGTTGCCAGAGCCTGGGAACAGGGAAGAACAGAGAGTTACTGTTTAATAAGTTCAGAGTTTCAGTTTGGGAAAATGAAGACATACTGGAGAAAGATGATGGTGATCATTGAAAAGAAAGAAAGAAAGAAAGGAAGAAAGAAAGAGAGGAAGGAAGGAAAAAAGAAAGAAGTGAATGCACTTAATTCCACTGAATCATTCTTAAAATGGCTAAAATGATGATTTATGTACCTTTACCACAATTAACACAATAAAAGCTAAAATTAAAAAACAAACAAACAAACAAAAAAACCATAAGACTTCTTGAAAGGCAAAGGCAGGAAGGATCATAAAGCTCAGGAGTTCAAGACCAGCCTGAGTAACAGAGTGAGGCCCCATCTCAAAAAAGAAAACAAAAACTAAACAAAGCGGGAGTGATGTCTTGGTCCATGCTACAGAAACCCTGAAAACCATGCTGCATGAAAATATGTCAGACACCCAAGACCACAGAGTTTATTTCTACAACATGTGCAGAACAGACCAATCCATAGAGACAGAGCAGGGGAGGGTTGGCAGGAAGGGGCGATGGAGAAGCGAGTGCTGATGATTTCTTTTAGGGTAGATAAAAATGTTCTAAAATTAGATCATTCTGAGGGCTGCACACCCTTGTGAGCACACTGAGAGTAACAAACCTGCACATTTTAAAGGGTGAATTTAATGGCATGTGAATCTTATCTTAATAAATTTGTTATGGAAAAACAAAATTATTAAAAAGAGAAAATGAAAAACTGAAGAATCTGGTTTAGAGAGCAGTAGGAGTTCTGGGAAGTGAAGTCAGAACCTCAGCGGTCATAGGGAAGTCCCACACACGGTGTGAGCATCTAGTGAGAAAGGCTGAAGCTGTGGGATCTGGACCCATCAGGAAGCCAAGCACATGAGGAGTCAAAATCCATTTAAAACTGCCTTGTTAAAAACATGTGCTGAGGGAGAATTGTCTCACCCATACACCAAAAAGATTAAAAGAGCAGAGGGCTTGGACATCCAGTCCTGCTACACTCATATCACCCTCTGTGAGTCAGGTTATACTCACACGCCCTTTCCCTCTGCAGATGATGCAGCTCACAGCATGTCTGAACACAATGATGGAAGACATCCTCTCTCCAACCCCTGCCAACACAAGCACTGTCTTCAGAGCTCTCCCTGTTAGCTTCCTTGCTAGATGCTGCTTGCCTCACACCTGCAGGAGCTGACAGCATCTCTCTCTGACTGTCTTTGTGGCCAGGCTTTCTGAATATTTCAATGTATCTTCCTATTAATTAATTTATTAAAGATTTGCAGCATACCTACTGTGTGCCAGACTGTACTAAATACTGGTGAAATTGAAAGCATGTTTGGCATACATAAGCTCATACATAAAGAGAAGGAACAGAAAAGAAACAGTCCTATACATTAAAATACAATTGTAAATAATGGGAATGACATTAAGAGCAATAAGACAGGAAGCGGGCTGATGCACATCTGTTCAGCTAGGGGGACTCTGAAGTGTTGGCATCAAATTCAGACTGAAGGGTAAGAAGCAGACAACCTTGCAAAGACAACTCCAAGGTATGCTTGTTTGTTGTTATGGTCACTTAGGGTACAGCCCAATGCATCCGTGTGCACAGAGGCTTTGGGTTAGTCTGTCCCCCAACTACAAGCAACTCACCCTCCCCAGAAACACCTTTTTCATGTCCACTTCATTAGTTTTCTAATTTTCTTACCTCATGACATAGTAAATCTTTTTCCTGTTTTTAATACTGGCATAATGTAATCTCCACATGATGCAGCCCCTTCAGTTTCCTATCATGAACCCAGAAGAACCCATAAAGTACCTGGGAGAGAAACAACTATCTGTGAAACGTGTACAAATTTCATTAAAGATGAAAAATAGGCTTCAAAGTCATATCACTTGCATGGTAGGACTAGAGCATTGATCTTCCTAATGGATTTCATAGGACTTTCTCATGTAAACTGTGATTGTCTCCTAAACACACACACTACATTTGGAGTGTCAGAATTCATGACACTGTCTACCTGGCAAGTGTATCTTGTCTTCTAATTTGGAATTTCACAAATATTTTCATTTGGTTTGTAGAGGTAATGCAGGAGATATTTCATTTGAAATAGTCCAAACAAAAAACAACAGTTGTATTTTTCACACATGGATGTGTGTAGTGAATATCCCTTTCTGTGTGCTTGTATGAGTTGTTCCTTTGAAAAATGGTTGGCTGGGGAGCAATGTAATGAGCAATGGATATTTATGCTTGTCAAGTATTCTGAAATGAAGAATGTATTCATGATGTGAAATCTTTTCCATCCAGCTCCTATGGCTCAGACAGTTATAAGTTAGAGGATTCTGCCTGGTAGACTCTTTGGAGCAGATATCAAAGTGGCCTGGTCTTACTTACTTGCTGAGCTTCTATGGGGGAAAAGAGAACAAAAATTGAAGGTATGATGATTGATTATTGATATCAATGATATTTCAATCA
Source organism: Callospermophilus lateralis (assembly GCF_048772815.1). NCBI lineage: Eukaryota > Metazoa > Chordata > Mammalia > Rodentia > Sciuridae > Callospermophilus > Callospermophilus lateralis. The sequence goes on along the minus strand of NC_135318.1, from coordinate 109,000,306 downwards.
ACTTTCTGTAATACGAAATTAACTTTCTACTAGTCAAATTTCATATGTTGAGGAAATAATGAAATTATTGGTGTGGGGGGATGAGGATTTCCAAATCAAATATTTTTGAACACCAAAACCTGTTTTTTTCTCAAATAACAAAGATCCAGAGGACCACACCTGCCATTTAGCCTCAACAATGTCTAGTTCTAGCTCCAGAGGGCCCATTTCAGCAGCGTGTGTAGGACCACACTGTCCTGGGATCAGAGAGCAGTACCCAGGGATGTTGTCATCTCACCGAGTAGATATTGCCAGAGACAATTGGGAGATAGTGGCACATGAAGAAGGGAAGAGCTCTCAGGATGGGAAGAGGGGTCTGCTCCAAGCTCACTGGGTATGGCAGGAGGCTGCTGGCCATGGAGTATGCCTGCACACACTGAGTGGGGCAGATCCATGCTCTGTGTCCCACTATCCTCCTCTGTAGCCTCTGTTGGCAGCAGATCAGAGAAGTAGGGTCAGAAGTGCTCCCAGTAACACAGGCACCAGCCCCCACAGTGTGTGTCTAGCCCTTTCCCCAAATGGCCTAACTTGACACTTGTCTTGCCTCAGAGATGGGATCATGCAGTCACTAAGGTGTGCCTGTGTTCCAGATCCGACCTGCATGGCCAACATGCTCAGACCTTCAGGCAGGTCCTGAGCTACTGCAACCAAACTGTGCTATCTGGGTGGCCTACATCAGAGAAAGGGACTTTTCTCTAGCTCCACAGGCTCAACACAACATGTGTGGGCTATCCTAATGCCATATCTCAAAATGGAGGACTAGCTGGGTGCCTGGAACCCACTAGGTGTGACAGCATGTATGCATTATGGCAGGAGGGTGGCAGTGATGCTGGCCATCTCCTAGATTTTGAAAATCTTGTTTTCTTTAGGGAAGCTTTTCAGTTGTGACATCTATTTTAGAAAGCCTAGTCCAGGTGAGGTGTTCACTACCACAGGCAGAAGCATGACCAAAATGGGATGTGTCTATTAGGCAGTATTTCATGACTATAACAATTATAAAGAAAGGAAGATACTTGTCTTTGGATTTGTTTTCACTACTTGCAATTCATTGAACACTTATTCTGATTCCACCTTGGGGTTCTGAACAGAGGCTGCAGCTGGGCAGAAGAGTATGATAGATTTGAACTACTCAGAGCATGCCAACAATACTTAGAGAAAAAAGAAGTTGGAGAAGGAGACAGAGGACAAACCTGAGGGGGAAGAGGATCAGGAAATGAAGAGAAAGAGGAAGAAAAAGTAGAAGGAGGATGATGAGAAGGAAGAGGAGGAGCAAGAAGATGAGGAATGGTGGAGGGGAAGAATCAAGAAGATCTTAAAAGTTTAATATAGGAACAAGAAACAGACCCAGAAGTAGTACAAGAAGGTGCAGTACAAAAAGAACAACCAGAAGTCAAATTAAAATCAGAATAAAAATTCGAAACAGAGAGATCATGATGACAAAAAAGAGAAAGGAGTGATCACCTATAAAACAATATCATTCTTCAGCACACAATCCTGCTGAGGTCATTCTATCTCTTTGCCCAATGTACCTCTAATTTATACCACCTCCTAATAGTGTATTCATCTATGACTGGATTAATCCACTAAAGATGTCCAGGAACCCAGCATTAAATCCTTTCCTGAAAACCCATGTGTGAACATTTCTGTATTGGGGAGAAAAGCCTAAGCACATAAGCCTTTGGGATACAAATCCTGATGCAATGTCTAGCAGTGTCACTTTGGCAGGTTCAATCTGAACTGAGAAGTTCTGGGGTCCAAAGTGGATTTTTCACTGAAAGTGGTTAGTTTGGTTTAGATCTTCTGCATCATCTTCCTTCAGGGAAGAATCATTGAAGAGTTTTTTTGTGGAACTGTGACTGAATTGGAAGGCTATCAAGTCTATGGCACAGGCTGGAACTGGCAGAGACTCTCAGGATTTGTTTTTTTTGTGGTATAATCCTGTGTGTCACCTACCAATCCTCTCCACCTCTCTCTGCAGAAGTAAAGATCTCTGACCATGGAATCATCTATTTCTCCATAAATCCTTAAATGAAGTATTATTTAATTCTGAGAAAATGACTATCCAACAAGTGGGCCAGGTCAAGGGAAAGGAGGTAAACACCCACCTTATTCATGTGTACTCCTGGAGCCAAGCTGCATCCACACAAGGAGACAAGAAGCCTCATCACCTAGACATGTTGTAGAATGCTCACAGGGCAAACTGACAGGCTGGTGTGGCTCATTTCTGGGCTTTACTGATGTTTCATCCCCCATAGTTTTTGGAATCAACTTCAAAGTCCTCAAGGCCACTGTTCAACATGCAGGTTGGAGACACCTGCTTGATTTACATCTGGTTAGAAAAGCAGAGGGAAAAGAATGCCAAGACTATCTTGATAAGCCTGGCAGCAGGAGTGTCCCCTGGTGCTTACACCTGAGCAGGGAACAAACACTAATCCAATACTACTCATGCCCTCTTGGACATGGACTGCTCATGCCCTCTGGAATTGGGGCTTCTGGATGATGAGGAAGTATAGATGGGGATAAAGAACAGAGAGGTCAGTGTTAAGGGCTTGACCTGAGATGGGAGAGAGCTCCTGCATGTTCATTCCCATGTCTGATGGAGTCTGTGTGTCAGGTGGCAGTGTACAGGCCAGAAGTTCAGGGACAGATATTGGTGGCAGATGAGAACAGGATAGGATCTAGGTTGCAGGTTCCCCTTATGGGATGGAGGATGCTGGTGTCCCTACTCATACAGCAGAGTGAGGTTCTGCATGTTCCTTGAACAAGGAGCTGATAGGGTCTCTCCACAGAATTGATATGGATGTGTAATAACCACACTAAATGTCCAGGTAACCTGCAGGAGAGGAGCCCTTTTCAATGACCACCCTTGCTGAATGAGTTGTCCTCCTACATCCCAGGCAGCAGTGAGCCCCTGGAGGCCAGGAGCATTCCTGGCTATCTTTTAGCACTCCCGTGTGCAGTCTTGTTCCTGATTCTGTTTTTTGCACTGGAAATCAGGACCAAAGCCTCTAGGTTTTGTTCCTGGGCAACCCCAAATGCAGCCTGCATCTTGAGCAGACCTGGATATAGAAGGACAATGGCCCATTTCTCCCATCTTGGTGAGATGAGATTGTGTCTGTATATAGGCTGTGTGGTCCTTTTACCCTGAGTTGAATGTGGCTCCACAAAGGGTAATGGTAGGTCTAGGTATACCACTGTACAGGATTGGGCTAGTAGCCCATGGGAAGAGCCCACAGGATTACCAGGAGGCCATCCTTGGGTAGTAGTGTCTTGAGATGGTGCCCTTGTATTTAAAGCTGAGGTGCCTCCAGATGTCCCTGTCCACTATCCTTGTGTAGCCACTTCAAGGCCCATTTCCTAAAGGCCTGTCTCATGCTGCACTAGGTGACCTGCCACAATAGGGCTTCTGTCACCATCTGCAGGTCCCTTGAGCTACACTTACTAAATGAGGGGAAGCTGGCCAGAAACTGACAGAGATGGGTGAGTGTAGAACTAAGATGTGGAAACATCTCTGAATTGCAGCCTGTGTTCTCAACTACTCTTTGCTATCTCAAATCAAACTAGTAGTCTCATAAAATCTGGGTTTTGAAAATCAGTTGATATGTGAGGATGAACAGGGGTATTAAAGATAAATGGGCATTGCTCTTGAAATGCAACACCTTTGATCTGACAGTCTAAGTGTGGCCTTGAAACTAAGGGCATCATCAAGTCATCGGAAAACCCTGCTCTTCTCACTCAGAGAGATGAATGTCCTCAGAGGAGTTATAATATTATAATAAAAAAGTCAGTCCCCCTGTGGTGCCAAGGCCCCTCATTCACAAGAACCCCCTGGAATCATCCCTCTGACTTTGCTTGTGAGCTGGGTGCAGGCTGAAGCCCGCTATGTCCTCTCTTCCCTGCCTTCCAGTTAGAGATATCCACCCAACACCAACTGATTGGGGTTTCATTAGTTCCTTGGGTACATTTTCCACTTCTCAAGGACCACTCTTCAAAGGTTTTTTTTAAAAAACATACACACACACACACACACACACACACACACACACACACACACATTTATGTGGTGCTGAGGATAAAACCCAGGGCTTCCTGCATGGTGGGCGAGCACTCTACCACTGAGCCACAATCCAAGCCCCTCTTCAAGGGTTCTTTGTCAATAATTACAACAGTACTAAAGACTTGAAGGATCTTTCTATTGGTGTTGAGTGATGGGATTTCTTAATAGGACTGCTTTTTACTTTTGAGAGAGAAAAATTAAATGTGCTGCTCCATACTAGGCTTATTTTGCCTGCAAAAACATAGGAATAATTTTGTTAAAGTGAGTAGCTTTCTCGATCATTCTATCGAGACACAAAAATGAAAAGGCCTCTGTGTATTTATCATTTCCTTGTGGATGTTTAAAGGAAAAAGGGTCGTAGATGCCCTGAAAGGACTGGTGCATGCAACCCAGACAAGTAATGCTGAGAATAAGCCATTACTTGGGATATTACCTCAAATGGGATTCAGAAAGCTAGGGCCTTTGAACCAAGTACAGTCAGCTGTCTCTTTTTGTAAATAAAGTTTTATTGGAACTCAGTGATGCCTACTGTTATTTGTGGCTCCTGTATGCTATGGCCACCAAGCTGAGTAGTTGCTACAGAGCCTCCACACAGCCCAAATATCTAAAGTGGATACTGTCTTGCTCTTTCTAGGAAAAAGTCTGATATTCTTCCACCTTAACAAAAGAATGCAGTGCTTTGGTGTACATATTAGGATCTCCATATGCCTAACTGCTCAAGTGAAAATGCTGTTTACCTGCCTATGTTCCCATTTGTTGTTAAGGGAAATTTAGCTGCAAGTTCAGATAGAAGAGAAAAGGTTGTTCAGAAACTAAAAACCCATTGATACTCTTTTATTCACATTTTTATCAATTTGAAAACAAACCAAGACTGAATGGAATATATGAGCCATAGAAGAAAGTAAATAGTTTTTTGCTGTACCCCTTTCATGTCTTCCATGAGATCACTGATTCTAACACACAGATTAAAGATTATGTAGGGCCAATGGCCAACACTGAGGACAGGCTTTTTTTTTAATTGACCGGAAGTGGTTTTCCCTCCACTAAAGTTGCGTGTGTAATTCTCTTAGGCTAAAACCTCTTTAGCATTTAGCATTTGGTATCTGGCAGTTTGCCATCAGTGTAACCTTCGTACTGAAAATTCAGCACTTAATGGCTATTTGTGTCAAAAACATGGATGCGATAAGTGAATATCAGTTTCACAATGAGATAATTGGCATGCATGACATTCGTCTGCTTCATTTGAAAACTGACTTGAAGATGAGGGAAAATGAGCTGTCCTTAAAAAATTTTAAAAAGTGGTGGGATATCAGAAGCTTTCTGGAACACCCAAGTTATCTGTAGTGTGAGGTTAAGAGAATCCAGGGACCCTGAGCTCACTTGTAAAGAAATAAATGCTTTCTCCAACAGAGCATCTGGAGAAAAATTGCCTTTTCTAAACTGTTTTAAACTTTTCTAAACTGTTTTAAAATTAATTAATATTTGGAGTATGGAATTATATGCCTTGGCCATGATCAGTAAACCATAATAACAAGGATGGGGAGGGTTCATATTTATAGAGTCATTACTATATGCAAAAAAATGCTCATGGTTTACACTGTTTATCCAGTAAACATTTCCCGAAGCTCTGTGAGGTGGCTGATGTTCATCCCAACTTTACAGTTTAGTAGAGAATGTATAAATTAAAGTGAGGTCTACCTGATTGGAGCCCCATGGTTTTTAACTGGAGATAACGTTCCTCTTCACTTGCCCAGAATCAGGGATCCTGAGCCATGTCTATATACATTTCAAGTTGTGCCTGGGCGTGAAAGTAGCCACAGCCATCTGGTGGTTCAAGGCACACTGTGTTAGTCAGCTTTTCATCGCTGTGATCAAAACACCTGGTGAGAACAACTTATAGGAAGCAAGGTTTATTTAGCTCACAGATTGATTGGTTCAGTCCTGGTTGGTTGATTCCATTGCTCTGGGCCAGAGGTGAGGTAGAATATTATGGCAGAAGGGTGTTATGAAGGAATACTGCTAAGATTATAGCAGCCAGGAAGCAGAGGGCAGGAGAGCTAGGAGCCAGGGGCACAAGATGTATTCCCCAAGTGTTCAGTGACCCACCTCTTCTAGCCACACCCCACTTGCCTATAGTTGCACCCAACCCAGGAGTCCTTTTAAATTCTTCATTCATCAAATGCATTGATCCACAATGAGGTTCCAACTCTCATGATCTAATCATCTTACCTCTGAATCATTGAATTATTTGACTGAGAGCATCACCACTTATAAAAACACATGGAAAGAATGATCAATAAACAGATTTTGTAGAATTATTTTTTATTCTAACACATTTATTGATTGAACAGGGAAGACATTTTATTTAGTTTTAAAACTTCTGTCATTTGATTATCAGTTATTTTCTACCTCTGGTAATGTCCAGATTTAAAAATATTGAAGATCAGTTTATCTTATATTTAACATGTCTACTATTTAGTCAATTACTTTTCACATATCCTTCTTTTTAAAAAATTTATTTATTTACTATATTTTTTATGAATGATAGTAGAATAAATTTTAATTCATAGCACACATATAGAGCACAATTTTTATGTCTCTGGTTGTACACAAAGTAGAGTCACACAATTCATGTCTTCTTACATGCACTTTGGACAATGATATCCATCTCATTCCACTGTCTTTCCTAACCCTCTGCCCCCTCTCCCCACTCCTTTCCCATTACCCTATCTAAAGTTCCTCAATTCCTCCCATGCTTCTCTCCCAATCCCAATTATGGATCAGCATCCTCATTACATAGAAAACATTTGACATTTGATTTTTTGGGATTGTCTTACTTCATTTAGCATTATATTCTTCAACTCCATTCTTTTATCTACAAATTACATGATGTTATTCTATTTTAATACTGAGTAATATTCCATTGTGTATATATACACAGTTTCATTATCCATTAATCTACTGTCAGAATGGCTGCTATCTCCAGTCAGAATTACTGCTATTAAGAAGACAAGCAACAATAAGTGTTGGCCAAGATGTGGGGAGAAAGATAAACTCATACATTGCTGGTGGGACTGCAAATTGGTGCAACCAATATGGAAAGCAGTATGGAGGTTCCTTGGAAAACTTGGAATGAAACCACCATATGACCCAGCAATCCCACTCCTCAGTTTATACCCAAAGGACGTAAAAATAGCATACTATAATAATGCAGCCACATCAATGTTTATAGCAACACAATTCACAGTAGCTAAATTGTGAAGCAACCTAGATGCCCTTTAGCAGATGGATAATGAAACTGTGGTGTATATATATATATATATATATATATATATATATATATATATATATACACACACACACATACATACACACACATACACACACACCCACATACCCACACACACATATGTACACACAATAGAATATTACTCAGCATTTAAAGAGAATAATATCATGATATTTGCAAGTAAATGGATGGTGTTGGAGAGTATAATGCTAAATGAAGTAAGTTAATCCCCAAAAGCCAAAGATGAAATGTTTTCTATTATATGAGGATACTGATCCATAATGGGGATTGAGAGAGGAGCGTGGGAGGAATGGAGAAATTTTAGATAGCACATGGGGAGAGAGGAGAAGAGAAGAGGCAGGAGGTTAGGAAAGATGATGGAATGAGATGGACATCATTTCCTCAAGTTCATGTGTGTAGACATGAATGGTGTGATTCTACTTTGTGTACAACTAGAGACATAAATAATTGTGCTCTATATGTTTACTATGAGTTGAAATGCATTCTGCTATCATATATAACAAATTAGAATAAATAAATTAATTAAAAAAATAAAATATACAGTGGCTTGAGACATGGTACCTAACTCTATTTACTAGGCAAATTTCTAGCTTGCTACACAGTACCACTAATAGGAGTAGTGGCCCAAATTCTATAACTGATCGCTGTTCCCTTTGTTGGGAGGAGAGATTTTTTGAAATATTCATCATGTTCCAATCAATTTTAATAGATCAGGGTATCTGTGAAAAGAAAATGATTGAGAGCAAATATATTGAAGCTGTTTTATTTGGAATGAAGTCTTCTTGTGAGAAATCAATGTGTTTTTTTATAAGTTGTAGTTGGACACAATACCTTTATTTATTTATTTTTATGTGGTGCTGAGGATGGAACCCAGGGCCTCACACATGCTAGGTGAGCATTCTACCACTGAGCCACAACCCCAGCCCCCCCCCCCAGGCAAATTGTTTTGAATTGACAATTCCAGGAATCCATCCCAGATAACTTGAGAGTTCCTTATGAAGTGCCATCCTCTCCCATCATTTTATACTCAGAAATTGCTCCTGGTTTTGAGTTTCAGCTAAAGTCTTATTTCATTTGTAATTTTTCCATTCCGGTCCTCATTCATATTGGAGGTTAACCTGGGTGTCCTGCTTTGCTTACCATTCCTGATATTTTCAACTGTGTTTGGGAACACAGTAGAGAAGACTGGGTGGAGCTGCATTCTAATACAGCTGCTTTCTGTTTGTGGTGGGATCTTGGCTAGGTTACTCAACTAGCCTCAGTAGTTAGATTGTTAAATGTGCACAAAACCCAGTATCTGTTCCCCAGGTGATGGTTGAGTCAGGGTCAGAATCAGCATTTAGCTCAAGCCAGGTATCATGCCTGTTACCACAATGGGGTGGAGGTGCCCAGTAGGATTGTAGCCCCCCCCTACCAAGAACAGTAGCCAGTCCCTCTCTGTTCCGTCCCTGCTTTCCAGATAGCATGTGGCAACAGTAAGCATACAAACTGATAGAAGTATTTTCCAATATAATTAAATGCACTCTTCCATCCTAACTGAGAAAGGAGGGAGAGAGAATTTAATGCAAATAATCCCTAGCTGTGAAAAGTCTACTCACCCCAGTCTCTCCACTTCGAGATTCAGATGAAAATTTTAAGGAAACCTGGGTGTGTGTAGGCACGCTCCAGTGGCTTCTGTGCTTTAATCATCAGAGTGCATTTTATTTCCTATCTCCATCACAGGGAGGGCTCCCATAGCTGTAGAGAGATGAGAACTTCTCCCCTCCACATGGACCCTTCTCCTGGTACTGCCTCACCCTGCTTTGCTGTGCAGTTGTGAAGTGCTGGTTTCCTAGACAGAGCTCCTGGGCTTAAGTAGAAAGTGAGGCTGGTGTGAACATAAGAAGAGGTAGGTATGGACGTTTACTCAAAGCAGTGTCTTAGCCTTTGGAATTGTTTCTGATTGTTGTCTGGCTTGATCTTAAGTGCATTTTCCTCCAAGAACATTCTCCCATCAGTGTTAACATAAGCAGGAATGCCAATTCCCAAGAAAGGTCTCAGGCTCACTAACCAAAGGCATGAGGGCCTTGTGCAAAGAGGCCAGGTTCTTACACAGCCCTCAGGTAAGTTTGACCCAATGAAGATATGCATTTCCTCTGACTATGGTTCATGGCTTCCTAGAGGTCTAAGAATGTTTTCTTTAGACAGGGGTGTTCCCGAGTTGGAGATACTGCCCTAATAAATCAGATTTCTCTTGTGGAAAAGGACTGAAAATATCATGTAGATAGTGGGAGGGAAATGAGGTAATTATAATGGAAACTGAAAATATATTGATTGAATTTGTTTTACAACGTGGAAGAATGATAATTTCTTTGTTATAATTAAAAATAAATAGGTATATTATTCATGTCAAATCAAAATAACATTATCTAGCTAATGTTTATTTAGAACTAAATCAACTACCATGAACTATCCCACATTTTACTAAAAAATATCATGTAAAAGTCATGGGTCCTAAGAATATTGTTCAATGAGTTCTGACAAAGGTGTGTGTCCAGGTACCTGATGCTGGATGGTGGAGCAGAGCAGAAGCTGGTGACTGCTAACTGTGCCTACATCAAACTGGGGAGTATTTCTGTGTAGTCTGTGGGAGAAGAAGGCTTTTCTTACAGGGTTATTTTAAATGAAGCCATAAAGAATATTGAAGAAAAACCAATGCTGCCCTCAAAGTCTAAAACATTTGCTCTCTGGAATTTTACAGGAAAACTGTTCCAAGCACTATTGGACACAGCCACCACCCTAGAATGTTTCCTCATGTTCTGCCTGCCAGAGGCACCTGGGAATCTGATTTCTATCTCCATTGATTAGTTTACCTGTCTTGAAGTTCATAAAAATGGACTCATTCAGCTTGTGTGCTTCAGGGGCTGCACTGTTGCATGAAGCATAGAGTTTGAGAAATCTATGTGTGTATTGGTGATTCATTCTTTATTGCTGAGTATTATTCCATTCTGTGAACAGTGTATCCATGCTAGTGGTGACAGGCACTTAGGTTCTTTCCATTGATTTTCTTCTAGTAGGAATAAAGCTATTGTGAACACTCTTATAGAAGTCTTTTTATAAACACAGATTTTTATTTCTTAAGAGTTAAAGATTTGAGAATGAAAGTACTAACTGGTAAGGTAGACAGATTTTAACTCTAAGGAACTGCTAAGCAGGTGCAGTGGTATACACCTGTAATTCCAGTGATTTAGGAGGACCACGAGGCAGGAGGACCACAAGGTCAAGACAAGTATCAACAACTTAGTGAAAACCTGTCTCAAAATATAAAAAATAAATGAATAAATAGGGCTGGGAATATAGATCAATAGTAAGAGAACCCTTCAGTTCAAGCCCCAGAACCAAAAAACAAAACCAAACAAAAATAACAAAAAGCTGCTACACAAATTTCCATGGTAGAGACACTCTGGTGTGTACATTCCCAACAGAGAGAAACATGGAAAAGATCCAGTGGTTCTTCAATGCCACTAGCGCTCAGTTTTGCCAATCTTTAATACTGTTCTTGATGCTTTAAAAGAACCGACTCAATCCCCTAATGACCCTTGGAGGTAAGTGTAATCACAAACTAAGGAGCCTTAATCCAAATATCTGAAATTCAAAAGGCTCCAAACTTCAAAACTTTTGAACATTGAGCATTGATACTGCCACAGTAGAGAATCTAATACTATAAAACTTTGTCTCACGCACAAAATTATTTTAAGTATGTAAATGCTTACCTTCCAGCTGTGCAGAGGAGGTACATAAAAAACTTAAATAAATTTCTTGTTTAGACTCAGATTTAATTCCCAACACACCGCAGGTTGATTACTTCTCAGGTAACAGATAACAAAAGATCGAAAAATTCTAAAATACTGGAAATCAGAAACAACTGGTCCCAAGCACTTGAAATAAGGGATTTTCAACCCATATCCTTCTATTAGAGATAAGAAAACTGGTTCCCAAGATTTAAGGAATTTCCTGTGTCACACTGCCACTGAGGGTCCTTGTGGTCTGTCACAAGTGCACATTGAGCCACTCCATTGAAGTACCTCGTGAACCCTTCAGGACTCATCACCTCCTAGGCCAAAAATACATCCTGTATTTTTGCTGGCTATATCTGGTAATCCTATTTGTTTTGCAGGCAGGGGCTGGTACAAGTTGTTTTCAATATAATTAAATGCACTCTTCCATCCTAATTGAGAAAGAAGGGAGAGAGAATTTAATACAAATAAGCACTAGCTGTGAACAGTCTGCAAGGAGCTGTCCCTCGGAGATAGGGATTCGGGCTATGTTCTAATTGCATTGCTCCCCAGGACTTCCAGATGCTCCACCCGTGCTGCTTGAGGTAATATCTTACCTTGAGATGCTTCCAGTTGACAAGCAGCTGTCAGCTGTGTGTATGCAGCTGGTACAGAGTTGAAAACCAGATCAAGATAGACTAATGGATCCAATGGTCAAATAAAAATCAACAATTGATTGATTGGTTGATTTTTATAGAGTTGACATTCACAGAATATAAAATAAGCCATTTTTAAGTGAAGAGTTCAGTGACATTTATACACTGACACTGCTATGCCATTACCACCTTTGTCTACTTCCAGAACATTCCTCACCCAAAGAGAAGCTGTTGTCTTTAGCAGTCACCTCCCCACCTACTCCTCCCAGCCAGCTTCCTGACCACCACTCATCTATTCCAAATTTCTATAGATGGACTTATTTGGATATGTCTTGTGCAAAGAAAACCACACAACTCTTTACTTTTTGTGTCTTGCTTCTTTCCCTCAGCAGTTTTCAAGTTCATGCACATTGTAGCGTGTATCAGTATTTTCTTCTTTTTTTGTGGGGGAAGAAACTCCATCTCAGGTATAGACAGCAACTCAATTATCTATTCATCCACCAGAGTGTCTCTACCATGGCCCTCAGGGTTGTCTTGCAGCCTTTTGATTATTTCCAATGGTGCTACTCTGGATTCACATCTGCAAGTACTTGCCTGTGCAGCTGTCTTCAGTGACATGGGTGTATTCATGGTCTGTGTTTGTAAAATCACATCTATGGAGATACAGGGAGAGATTTGGTATTTGTTGTGGTGATGGTAGGTGGTTCTAAGAATTCTCAGGTTTGAACCACTGAATATTTTCTTTATACAAAATATAACAGTAGAAAAATGTTTTGGGGTTAATATGAAGAAAACATCATTTAAAACTTGCATATCCATGTGGGGAAAAAGTGACCAACAATTTATTTCCAAACTCAGTGAAGCCTGTAGCAATCTTCTGAGTTAAACTGCTCCAGTGAGAATCAGAGAGGTCAGACACTTTACTGCAAGCTTACGCCAAGCTTTTCGGAGTGTACACAAAGGCCCTTCCTGGGTTAAAAATGCTGCTTTTCCACCTTCCTCTTAGCTTAGGATTCCAGATGCCCAGTTATATTTAAATGTTTGATAAGAAACAAAAGTATTTCCTATAACTATGCCACAATATTGCATTATTTGCTGTTTGTCTGATATCCAGTTTTAGCTGGCATCCTGTATTTTTTCTGGCTATCTCTGGTAACCCTATTCTTGTTAACCAGAGAGCGGCAGTCTGATTTGCAGCCACTTGTAGAAGAAACTGTATCTGCGAAGACTCTTTGATCACTCAATTTTCTGGCAGAAAACAATTTCCCATATATATAATGTAAACATTAAGAGACAAAGTATGTGGGACTCACAGAATGTGAAATGGAGCCTTTTCAATGTAAAGTGCTTTCTCCCTGGCCCCAGTTCATTAGTGAAACCTAGTGATTTAAATTACACAGCTAATCTCTTCCACCACCATTGGATTATAAATCAAGGAGGTGGCTACAACCTGGGCTCTTGCACAAGTTGTCGTCAAGCTAAGAGGGGCAGAACATTTCCTATTACTGTATAATGCATACCTGGTAATGACTGAACCTCTGCTTACAGCACATTATCTCTATGCAATTTTCTTGCTAAAATAAAAGAAACAAAACTGGAACATATTGGCTAATGAGCCAATTTTAGTCAGAAAAAAGACTATGGAAGCATAGAACCAGGAAGAGCAAAAGCCATGATTTTGAGATGAGCCTGAAATATTCCAGGAACCAAAAGAGACCAATGGGGCAAGGGCTCTGAGAAAAGAAGGAAGTGATAATGAACCTGAAGTTTTGGAATTACATTACAAGAGCAGTTTCTCAATCTGCCCTGTGCCACAAAACACAGAGGTCTGGGCCCCCATGCTGGAGACTGGCATGCAATGGGCCCAGGTATGGATACACTTTCAAAGAATCTCCAAGTGACAATTTTGAAAGCCACATACACAAAACATTTTAGTCCTAATAAGTTTTGATTTATTGTTCAGGAGACCAGAACCATCAGTATTTTAGGTCTTTTGGAAGCTCAAACTCCTGTGAATTGGTGCTCTGCAGACAGCTGAAAACAGCCATAGCATGTTGCTCCCATGTCCCATATCTCTCCTCCTTTTCTTCTACCTTCTCTTCTTTACGATGAACATTGCCAGTTCCTTGTATGCAATTTGGTTTAATGAATATTTACCATAGACTTAGCAGGAAGCCTTAAAAGCAGCACACCTCCAGATGCTTTAGTGAGATAGCACATTGTCTGTTGGATTAGCTAGCTTGCTTGCTCCCAACCTTTTCTCTTGTCAGATGAGGCTTGTGTTCATCTCACCTTTGCAAATATTTTGAATATTTAGAGGTGGGGCACACCATCACTGGTGCAATCCATCTGAACACTGCCCCTACTCACAGCAGAGGTTTTATTGCCTCTCCCTCTAGTCAAAAATAATTGACTTGACTGGTTTCTAGAAGAGACCCACGTGCTCAGGAAATTTGAGGTGGGGGAGAGGAAAGGCTACAGGAGTCATTCTTTCAGTGAGTCTGTCTTATGGGCTGGACCTGTTGTAGTGGCAGATTCTTCTCATTCTGTTAGCAGTTGAAGAGGACTCAGGCAGTGTCACTCATGCTGAGGGTGGGGGCCAAGGCAGGTAGATGTGAAGGGTCCTTGCATTCAGACCTCCTGACTTCTTTGGGCTGCTTAGATGCAAATAGACTGAGGGAGGTCACTTCTGCAGTGGGGGTTTTTCAACCTCCTGACACTGAAATTTCAGTCTGTAGGACCCTGGCTTTTGGCTCTAAGGTATCACTGGGAACTCCTTCTGAAAGCAGAGACACAGGGTGACATTCTGACTATTTGGTTGTTCATGCTTTCTCTTTTCTTGAGATTGACAAGACTACCCTGGTGGACACCCAACTTGATGACTTCTCAGGTAACAGATACCAAAAGATCTGAGTAACTGATTGCAAGATTGTGCTGCCTAGATGTTTTTGCATTCATAATTATATAGGCCTGTTCATTCTAAAATCCCCTGCTCATTGCCCTGGTCTGCAAGACAGCTCATTCTGGAAGGAGTAATGAAACTCATGTTTATTAAAGGACCCCATGCTCTCTCACCATGTGTGCAGGGTATGACTTAGTAACCTGCTTATTACCTGGGTGACTCCTGTTGAATATTTGGAATATTATTTCCTTGCTTATGGGTCATTGGAGACATGACAAAGCAACACAATAGCAGCTCTAAAAATTAATTCTGTGAAGTTCAATTATTGGATTGTCTGTGTTAAGCTTTTAGTGCTCACTGTTCTGGTTGTCGCCTTACTCAGATCCAAAGAATGGACTCTTGGAAACTCATTTATGCATTGACTTTGATCCCATCTTACCTGACCACACACTTGGTTGAGATATAGGAGTTGATTCCTTCTCCAGGCAAGAGGTTTGGCATCTCTGCCCATGCTTTTCTCTGTCTCTCTTTCTTGCTCTTTCCATTTATCAGGCAAAAACTCAGGCACTATCCACAGCCCCTTTGAATGGTACTGCCATTGGAAAACTGAGCAAGGCACCCTACAATGGAAAAAAAATTCACCAGATGCTATTTCTATAATTTATTTCAAATTATATTGAACCAGATAAAATTGTCAACATTTGACCAGTTGGAAATTAGAAATTAGTCAAGTTGACATGAAGTATATTTCTACCTGTGCTATTTAGCTTTTATATTTTTGTCCTTTACGATTTTCTGATAATTTTGCTTTTGATTTGTTTGTTTATTCTCAAACAAGTAAATGATATGATTTTTTTCATACTAATTATTAATTTCTTTTTTTCATTCATGGGATACATTCTGAGAACAAAACAAGGTCATGCTAAAGAGCTGTCAGCTCTATTGTGAGCCTGCTGAATCCAAAATGCATTTAAGATTTTACAGGAAAAAAAGACCTGGTTTTCAGTAGGGAGATGCTTTCCCAAGACTAGAATTGGTGAGTGGGGCCATTGCACAGAACTTCCATCATTTCCAAATGTGGAACTTGAACAATAATTAGGCAGGGGCTTGGTATTTTTAACATAGGACAGCAGAAAATTATGTTGAAAAGAAGAAGAAGTTGTCTGCCACAATCTCCCTCCTCCCTCAATCTCATGGGTCCCTGGAAAGAGGACATTCACGACATCAGCAATGTCCTCTTGTGGATGGGGACAATCCACTTACCATACTGGGTCCCACACAGGACATCTGTAGGGGAAAATGTCCGTTTCTACACCTTGCATTTGATCAGCGTCCTAACCTCAAGTTGTGGAAGTACACCGGGCAACCTTTAAGATATAATTGTTTTCTATTACTTCATTTCTTTTCATTCAGGAGAGACCAAGTGTGTGTCATTTATGTGTCATGTCATTACATTCCATATTGCAGTGTAATGACGTGAAATGACTAAATGATAAAATGTCAGCTCACTCCCAAAAATTTAAGGTGACATACTTTTATTTGTATATTGGGAAGTTATTATTAACTCTTAAATTGACTTTGCCACATGAAATAATGCAAGAAGACTGGTACACACAGAATCAGGTGACTGCAGGTGAGGCTCTGAACCCCCAATTGCAGAACAATCAGGAGGAGGACTCTGGATTAGGAGCCTTCCTCAGGCCACGTGTCCAGAAATAAACATATAAGCTTAGAGCAGTCTTGTCACCTCGTGAATGTGGAGTTGCAATCATCAAAATACAACCTGACTGGGGTGTTTATTTAAAAAAATGGGATTTAAGAACAGGTGGCTAAGAAAATCAAGTGGCCTGGCCTCCCCTTTGCCTGCTTCACCTCTGCCTTCGAGTCCCTGTAGGGATATGAGATTTTGTTCTTTTTTCTTTTAAGGAAACAAAATCATGCAAAATTGCTGCATTTATATCATCAAATTACCAGAAGATTCAGTAGTTGTTAAAATAGCAATTGTGCCCCCTGCCCAGGCTATATAATTTCATGTAGAAAGTTTTGAAAGAGGGTTAAGAATGACATTCTCAGTGCTATGTTTTTTGTTTTCAAGTTCAAATCTATGTGACTTTCAATGTTTGAGGATTTGTGGTGAAACCCATTCTCACCTGTCCCTTCTCCCCGCAGGTTCTGACCAGTACACCTGGAGCCATAATTGTTGGCACATCGTTATGGCTAGTGGATATATTTGTTTTCATAGGTAAGTTCTGGTCTTCAATAAATCATCCACCTTCCCTGAAATCAAGGCATTGATGTCATTTGCTCACTTTCTCAAGCAAGCATTCAACTCATGCTTAGGTGCTCATCCAAGAAGTGAGTAGTTCTAGGCCAAACACTATTCTGCAGGTCATGGAACTTAAGGTCCTCATAATAACAATAAAGACAAAACAAGTAAATAAGCAACACTTTTGAGGGCCACAGCTGAGTCGGGATGACACATGGCATTTTTTGCCAGAAGTACTGGTTGAGAGGTGACACCAGCGAGTTCTCACAGAGTTCCTGTTGAGTTACAGTTGAGCTCTCGCAGGGATTCCCAGAGAGTTCCCATTGGGTGGGGAAGTGCCGGAGGAGGGATATTTCCGGTTGCTGGTTCCTGGACGTTCGGAAGAATTCCCGGGGAGCATGTGTAGAGCGTGCTGGTGGAGTTCAGAAATAAAGTTTGTTCCTGCTTCAGTGGCTCATGATTTGTGCCCAGCCAGACTGTGGCATTTGGTGGCCCGTACGGGGAATGCCTGAAGCTCAGAGGTAATTGAAATTGCTCGCCACTGAGGGAAGGGGAGAGAATGGGTGACCATTTCAAAAAACAATGTGTTCTTATTTTGATTTGTTCTGTTTTTGTTTCAAGCTGCCTATCCCTAGAACTTTTTCAGGCAAACTGGGAAAAATGGTTGGCTCAAGGTTTGAAGTTTTTCACCCCTGAGGAAGAGATAGAAATAGACCACAAATGCACATGTCAAGAAAATAGGAAAATTGATACAACGATTTTTTGTTTCATTCTGTTTCGGTTTTGTTTTGTGTTATTTTCTTGGGTTGCATTATCTTTATAGTAGATTAGAAATTAGTAAAAAACAAACTGAAAGAGTGTTAAGTAAATTGTTAGAGGTTCAAACTATGGTAGAAAACATGTTAGATCAAGCAAAAGAGAAGGTCTCTCGAGCTAGTCAGACAGAAAAAGAAAATTTAAAGGAAGAAGGGCCATCAGGAGGGAAAAAGCTACAACAGGAGGCTGCTACTAACACCATTCTATCACCAGAGGGCATAATTAAACCAACAGCTCCACCTATAGAGACAGCTGAGTGGCCCTCAACCCCCATAGTTGATAGATGGGATACTGAGACAGGACCTCAAATACTAGCATGCCCTGTGCTTGAGCAGGCAGGAAGGCAGCAAATTCACTGTGCTTTAGATTTCAAAACAGTGAAGCAGTCAAAGGAGGCTGTAACAACCTATGGTCCTCAAGCACCCTTCACTGTAAACATGGTCGAATCCATTACCAACTTGAACATGGCGCCAGCAGATTGGGCTAGCATGTGTAAATCTGTGCTAAATGGAGGACAATATTTGTTATGGAAGGTTGCCAATGAGGAATTTTGCACGGGGACAGCTAGGCAAAATGCAGCAGCCGGTTACCCTCAAAGAAATCTAGATATGTTATTAGGAAAAGGACCTTATGAGGGTCAACGGCAACAAATTGAATATGATCCTGCTATATATGCACAAATTGCTGCAGACGCAGTTAGGGCATGGAAGACTTTACAAGGACATGGAGATTTACAAGGTCAATTATCTAAGGTAATACAGGGAGCTAATGAACCTTACGCTGAATTTGTAGATAGGCTTATTAAAACAGCTACCAGAGTTTTTGGGGATACAGAACAAGCAATGCCATTAATTAAACAACTGGCTTATGACCAAGCAAATTGTTGGTGCAGAGAGGTCATTAGACCATGGAAACACGGAGATTTAAACACATATATTAAATTATGTAGAGACATTAATGAATAAGGGCATCTCGGCAGCTGCAGTACAACAGGCTTTAGATGCCAAGCCAAAAACATGCTACAATTGTGAACAAACAGGAAATTTTAAAAGGAATTGCCCCATAGGAGGAGGGTTTAACAAAACTAGGTATCAAAGGAATAGAATACCGGGTATTTGCCCACGATGCCATAGAGGGAGACATTGGGCTAATGAATGCCATTTTCAAACCACCATTATCAAAAAACGTACAAGGACCAGGTATTTACCCACGATATCGTGGAGAAAGGCATCGGGCTCCATTGCCAAAAAACAGAGAGGGGGACCCAATGCTTCGGGGCCCACGACCACAAATATACGGGGCACTGGAGGAACCCAGAAACACCATGGAGGAACTCAAAAACACAATTAGGGTAGTGTCCAGGACACATTATCCATCAGATCTCTCATCAATTAACCAGAGGGAGGGCAGGGTTGGACATTTGCGCCTCCACCAGAGCAGTACTAACTCCAGAGATGGGAGTTCAATTAATTCCCACAAGAGTAAAAGGACCTCTTCCCCCAAGGAACAGTAGGCTTATTGTTGGGACGCAGTTATTCTACTCTAAAAGGACTTATGATAAGTCCTGGGGTAATTGATCCCAATTTTGAAGGTGAAATAAAAATTATAGCCAGTTCTCTAAAGAGTATATCAGAAATTACACCAGGAGATCGAATAGCACAGTTACTAATAATACCCAGCCTACATGATAAATTTTCCAGTCTTACTGTAGAAAGAGGTTCCAGGGGTTAGGCTCCACAGGTGTAGATTGGGCTATGCTTTCTTTAAATTTAGATTCTCGACCCATGCTAAAACTAAATATTCAAGGACATGAATTTAATGGGCTATTGGATACAGGTGCAGGCCTTAGCATCATCTCTCGTCAAGAATGGGCAAAACATTGGCCATTACAACAAGCCACTCAAAGGCTTCGAGGCCTAGGAGTGGTGACTAATCCCCATAGAAGTGCAATGGTATTAGATTGGAAGAATGCTGAAGGATGTGAAGGAACTCTACAGCCATATGTATTGGATCATCTTCCTGTAAATTTATGGGGACGAGATGTCCTAGATCAATTAGGACTAACATTAACAAATAACATCAATCCAAATGTGCCCACTATTATGGCTAGACAACGTTTTCAGAAAGGAAAAAGATTAGAAGAACAAGAACAAGGTATAGCAGCACCAATACAAATAGATCAAGGAATGGACAGACATGGGTTGAATTTTCAGAAGGGGTCACTGAGACAATAAAAATTACTTGGAAATCAGAAATACCAGTATGGGTTCCTCAGTGGCCCCTGACTGAAGAAAAGATACAAGCAGCCCATGACCTGGTCAAACAACAATTAGCGGAAGGATATATACAACATTCTGTATCTCCCCATAATACTCCCATTTTTGTCATCAAAAAGAAATCTGGTAAAAGGAGATTACTGCAAGATTTAAGAGCCATTAATCATGAGATGGTTATTATGGGACCTGCTCAATCGGGGAATCCCCAATTGTCTGCTTTGCCAAAAACCTGGTATGTTTTAGTTATAGATATTAAAGATTTTTTTTTGCAATTCCAATTCATCCTGAGGATAGTCCACATTTTGCATTTACTATCCCTGCACTGAATCATGAAGGTCCTTATCAGAGATATGAATGGAAAGTACTCCCTCAAGGGATGGCTAACAGCCCAACTATGTGTCAAATTTATGTTAACAAAGTAATCCAGCCACTTAGAAATCAAAATCCTGAACTACAAATATTTCACTATATGGATGATGTATTATTAGCACACAAATATAAAAACACATTACTAGAATGTTATGCCACACATACAAACTTATTAAAAAATTATAATCTAGAGATAGCAATAGATAAAGTACAATTAAATTTTCCAGTTAATTATTTAGGAGTTCTATTATCCTCAACCATGGTTCATCCACCAAAAATTCAAATACGAGTAGATCAACTCAAATCACTTAACGACTTTCAAAAGTTATTAGGAGACATAAATTGGATAAAGCCTTATCTAGGTATACCAACAGGAGAGTTGGGACCTTTATTTGATATCCTAAAAGGTCCATCAGATCCAAATTCACCCCAAATATTAACGCCTGAAGCAAGAAAGGCATTCAAAATCATTGAAACATATATGGAAAATATGCATTTGGATAGAATTGATATGTTTGCCTTTATTATTTATTGTACTACCAACAAAAAATATTCCTACAGGAGTATTTTGGCACGAAAGTCTATTATTATGGATACATTTATCTTATTCTCATAACACTATTCTTACTAGGTATCCTGAGGCTGTAGGACAATTAATACTCAAAGGAATAAAAGCAGCAAAGGAAGTGTTTGGAATTTCTCCCAATAAAATTATTACTCCATATACTATGGATCAAATTGTTGAGTTAGCTAATGAGTTAAATGCTTGGGCAATAATCATGTGCAAATCTAATGTTTCATTTGATAACCACTTACCATCTAATCCTTTATTGTCTTTTTGGTCATCGAATCCTGTAATTTTTCCAAAAATGACAAGAAAAACACCTATCATGAATGCTCCAAATATATTCACTGATGGGTCAAATAATGGTACAGCAGCAATAGTTACACCTGATCAAACTTTTACATTTTTAGTACCCAAACTATCAGGTCAAAAGGTAGAGCTTAATGCAGTATTGCAAGCTTTTGTGATGTTTAAAGATTCTGTATTTAATTTATTTTCTGATAGTATATAGTTAATGCTATAGTATCCCTTTAAGATGCTGGTAGGATTTTCCCTTCCTATACTGTTTTCTCTTTGCTTTCCACTATACAAAGTCTAATATGGGACAGAAAAAATCCATTCTTTATAGGACATATCAGGGCACATACAGGATTGCCTAGAGCCCTTAGTTTGGGAAATGATTTAGTAGATAAAACTACACATGACATACATATTTTCTCTACACTAGAAGAAGCTACAAATTTTCATTAAAAAGTTCAATGTCAATGCGATTACTTTACAAAGGCATTTTAAAATAACTATGGAACAAGCTAGACAAATAATAAAACAATGTCAAAATTGTGTGACCTTTTTACCACAAGCTAATCTTGGAGTCAATCCTAGAGGACTGATACCTAACCATATTTGGCAGATGGACGTCACACACTTGCCAGAATTTGGAAAATTAAAATATTTGTATGTTACAGTTGATACTTCTTCTGGATTTTTGATGGGCTCCCTTCATGCGGGGGAAAAAACTAAAGATATTGTAGCTCATTGCTTACAAAATTTTGCCACTGTGGGCGTTCCAAAACAGTTAAAAACAGATAATGCCCCAGGTTATACTTCTACCTCTTTCAAACAATTTTGCTCATCATTTGGCATTACTCATATAACAGGAGTCCCGTACAATCCACAAGGACAAGGCATAGTTGAAAGAGCTCATCAAACTATTATAATGTACTTATTAAAGCAAAAAGAGGGAATTGGGAAGGGGTATATATCCCCCAAAGATAAACTTAAAATAACCCTTTTTACTCTAAACTTTTAAAATTTGGATTCATCAGGGCTTAGTGTTGCAGAAAGGCATATGTGTCCAAAAAATGTACATAAGCCCAAGGTACTTTGGAAGGATATTCTAATAGGACAATGGAAAGGTCCTGACCCAGTGATTGTCTGGAGTCGGGGGTCTGTTTGTGTGTTTACACAGGGAGAATAACAGCCAATTTAGATTCCAGAGAGATTAACTAAATCGATTTCTACAGACCAAAAAGAAGATGATTTGGCTCAAATTCATAACCGCTGATATTGAGAACTCCAGTTTGGCTATCCTTACATCTGCGACAGAACCAGGATGCTTTTTTCAATATGTATTTTATTATTGCTTTTTCCCACATCATGAAGTTCTATTTTTTTTTTGAGCTCATACAAGACCTAGGTTAATGTTTTGCTGATCAGTTCTATTTTTTGACTATAAAGTTTTTAAACATTGCAATGGAGATTTCACCTGTAAAAAGTTATAAGGCCTTTACTATTATGGTATGTGTTATATGTTTTTTTTTTTTTTTAAAGAGAGAGTGAGAAGTTTAATATTTATTTTTTAGTTATTGGTGGACACAACATCTTTGTTTGTATGTGGTGCTGAGGATCAAACCCGGGCCGCACACATGCCAGGTGAGCGCGCTACCGCTTGAGCCACATCCCCAGCCCGTGTTATATGTTTTATATTATGTGTGCACACTTGTGTTTTGTGTTGTATGTTTGTATGTGCATATGTCCATATATCATATATGATGAGCACTCATGAAAAAAATTCATCCAAATATTTTTTCTTATTCACGTGATTTAAATAGTTTAATTTAAATTGGGTAAACAGCTGTTGAGGATTGTTTTAATATGAGAACAAAAAAGGAGGTTAACAGATCTATTTGTTTACTTTCGCCTTTCGTTTTCATTATATTTAATAATTCTGTTCAGGATAATGTCAATTGTTCAGAAAATTGTTTTCTTTTAGTGCCTTCTGGAATGTTACATTTTTTTTTTTTTAGCCATTATTGCCAGAATTCCTATCTTCATTCCAGTGCTGGTGAAGACAAAGATAAAACCAATTTACAGCTTCTGCAATATCTATCACTGAACTGCTTGAAGAACTTGCCTGGACTATGTATCACTTGTATGCATTATGAACTCACTTGTATGCATTGTGAACTATCTGTTGGTGCAGTGACTTGTGGTAGTGTTGGGGTATTTTTGCTGATGGTGGCATCAGTGGTAAAATTTTTCCAAAAGGAGCCATCAATTGGCTTGGTGTATCCTCCTCCCTTCTGCTTGTGATGGTCGTTCAGCTAAAATTTGGGGGCCAACAGAGGTGAGGCAAAGAACCTCACCCCCCACACACTGGTACAAAGGCCTATCCACAGGTGTGGCTCTATGCTGGACTAGTAGTCAATGATGGGCAAGATCCAATTGCAATGGTACCAACCAAAGACAGGAGACTGACGCCTTGAGGTCAGCTCATCTCAATGACGGGTAAGGACCAAATTGTACTATTGGGCAACCTAAGGCAGGCATGGGCCCTAAGCCACATGCTTGTTGTTTAAACAGAGAGGGGGAGATGTTGAGAGCCACAGCTGAAGGGGCCCCAGCAAACTTCCAGGTGCCAGCTGATGATTGGCTCACAGTGGCCCCAGCAAAATTCCAGCTGATTGGCTCCTTTGCGGTGATGCTCATTGGGCTGTTTCCCCGCCCTTTCAGACCACAGAGCTGCTCATTGGGTGACTCTTTTGGCTCTGCCCACGTGACGCTGCCAATCGCCCTCAAGAGCAGGAGAAGTGGGGGGTTGAGAGGCTTGTGGGAAGCTGGTGGTGGCAGTTGGGCTCTGAGGGAATTCCTGAAGAGCTCCTGTGGTGCTGCGTGTGTGTTCTAAAAATAAAGTTTGTTTCTGCTTAATAAGTGGCTCATGCATTGTGCCCAGCCAAACTGCGGCATGAGAATGACCACCACTTATGGCTTGTTTTTTATTTCCATTGCACAGTTTTGCTCTATAGAATAATGGATTAACCTTTAATCACGATGTACAATCCTTGCCTCCTATGGCCCTAATGTACTCTGCTAACTTCCTGTCATACCACTATTATACCTGCAAATTTGACTCCCCTCACACTAATCTTTCAGTTCCTTGATTGGACTAAAAATTTTCCAACATGAGAAACGTTAACATGCCATTTCTTCCATCAGAAATCTTCTACATATTAAATGTTACTGTCTCTATTTTTTTGTATGTGGTTCTGGAGATTGAAGCCAGGGCCTTGGGCATGTGAGGCAAATAATCTACCGACTGGACTATATCCTCTGCCCCAGAGATAAACTTTTTAAGCATATTAACCTCTCTATATTATTCTCTCTCTCTCTCTCTCTCTCTCTCTCTCTCTCTCTCTCTCTCTCTCGCTCTCGCTCTCTCTCCTTCTCTCTCTCTCTCTCTCTTTTAACCTAATGACTTTCCTTTAACTGGCACCTACCTCTTCTAATCATCTGTTTTTCTATACTTAGCCAACTTCGGCACGAACAGTAAGTTCCTCATAGCAAGGACCATCTATTTTTCGAGCCATAATAACTCCACACTGTTCTAGGTACATTCTAGGTTCTGGGTACATTCTAGGTGTTCAATACTTTTTTGAGTAAATGAAGAAGTAGGTGAATGAGAGAAGATGAAGGAGCTTTGAGTGGCATCCAAGATCAGATGGTGAACTTGACATTTGCTGGCCAGGAGTTGATATCGTTGAAGTGACAAGTCCAGTAAAACTTCTGGCATATAAATTTGAGTAGGGACAGACTGGAAAAGAAATATGAGCTCAGGAGTTCTTCTCATAATTCTAGGTTGCACAAATGTCTTAAGCTGAAAGAAAAGAAAGGTAGAACACTAGTATTGTCAGAAAGGGGAAGACAATAAAGAACAGATACAAATTTTACATGTGTCTGTGGAATCAATGCTATAACATCAAATGAGAAAGTTATGCATGGATTATGATTTCTCTATTTGAAGAGAATCTTACATACTCCATTCTCATTCTTCTTGAATTATTGTGAGAAATTAATAAGTTGAATGTAATGGGGAAAAATAACAAAAGTAAATGTCTTTTTACAGTAAATGGTCTTCTACAGGATCTAGGGCCTGGATCAGCAGAATATTTGGTTACATCAAGTCCCAAACATTCCTACATTGTCAATATCCTGCTTTCAAAACACACATTCTATTTTTAAGGGGAAATTTTCAATACCATTGTACTTATTTGCATGAGGTGACTTCTACAAGAAGTACAAGAAGTACGTTTGTAGTTTTTATCTCTATCTTTTACTCACTCCTCTTTATCTATAAACTGGTAAGTGAATTTGGGTTAAAGTAACATGTTTTGCTTCTTATTGATATAACCTATGCATGGGATGAAATCTTAGGTTGTCTGTGCACTAGCTTATAGACTCTTGTCCTGGAGGAGTGTTCTACAATTTTCCCTTTGTGTCTGCAGCTCCAGCGGGTAATCTCAGTTTGAAAAACATACTGGAAGCTCATACAGTTGTACTCTAACCCAGATTTTGATTGCATTATGATTTAATGAACTTTCTCTGAATCTTCTAGTTTGCAATTTTTTTTCTTCTGTTAGTCAAATTTCTGTCACTAAGATAATAAACTGAAAAGGAGGAATGGTTTAGTTTGACTCAGGTTTCACACCACACTTTGTGGGCCCTGTGTTTTGGGGACTGTGGAAAGTCATAATAGTGAGCACATGGTGAAATAAAGCCTCTCATCTCAGGGTAGTTAAGAAAGAAAGAGAAGTGAAGGGGCCAGGATACTAATACATTCTTTAAGGGCATCCCTCCAATGACCCAGCTTCTTTTCACTAGGCCCTACCTTGTAGAGGTTCCACCACCACCCCAAAGTGCCAATGTCTGGCAATAAAGCTTTTAGAATTCAGGCATTTGGGGAAAATTTAATATCCAATCATAATGTTTCTGAATTTCAGAATGCAAAGAAGACTGTTTATTTTCCCCTTTTAATTCTCAAAAATGTGTGTGTTTGTGTGTGTGTGTGTGTGTTTGAATAATTGAACCCTGGATAATTAATAGGAATGACCAATACAATAAGTGTAAATCCCTAAATGCAACCTTGAAAATTCTTTCTATAGAAAAAAACCCTGTATTACTGAAAATAGAAACCTGTCTGAAATGATAGTCTGGAAATATGACAAAGATTCTTGAAGTTCTTTCCTGATATTTTCATTGAGGAAGACAGAATATAATATCTTGCCTATTTTATCACAACTGTTTAAAAGTAAGACTTTTGTTTTGAAGGAGATTCATTCTATGGGATTGTGAGTATTTTTATTTTATGGAATTGATTAAACTTGAATCTATATAAAAATTCTCATAATAAACCATGAAGTGACACAAAATTCTTTAATTCAGTCACTCACTAACATTCATTTAATGCTGATAACAGCATTCCAGAAGCACCAGCATAAGGGAGACAAGAAGAAGATCAGTAACCACTTGCAGAATCAGCACAGCCTGACAGGTTGATAATCAACTAGCAAACAATGATTCTTCAAATCAAATTTCACTAGAAAATTCATGCACACAGATAAAATTTTATTGGTAAACTCAAGAAGTTCTAACTGTGATGAAATGCATTACCCACCATTTTTTCTTCAACAAACTCATAAGCAAAAGTAAAAATATACATTAAAATAAAATGCCACCTCCATATGTATAGAACAAAGTCTATATAAATTTATATCTAGTATGGCAGATATTGAGAGATTGTTTGTGACTAGTGGAATTATTTAGTTTCTTTTGATATCTGTTTATTCATAACAGAAGTGGTATGCAAAGACATTTAAAGCTGAACTTAGTTGACTGCAATAAATATTTAATAAGCATATTTTTTTATTCATTTACCAGTAATCATACTATATTTCACTATGGAAACTAAACTGAGTTCATTATTTATAACTGTGCAGATATATAATAAACTTTTATTTTGCTTAATATCTGTTGTATTATTTTGTACATGGATGCTTCTCAACTTATGATGATGTTACACCCCAATAAACCTAAGTTGAAAAGTTTGTTTGTAAAAAAAATAATTTAATTCCCCTCATCCACTCAACATCACATTCTATCAATACATACATTACACTATGGGTTGTTTACCCTTGTGACTGTGCAGCCATCTGTGAGCTGCAATTCACTTCTATTGCCCAACACTGTGACACTATCATATTGCATACCATTAATCCAGGAAATTATCAAAATTCAAAATTTAAAGTGTGGTTTCTACTGAACACCAATTGCTTTTGTACCCTTGTGAAGTCAATAAGTCATAAGGAGAATGCCCATAACTGTGGGACCATTTGTATTTTAAACTTACTATTTCTAGGACACTTTTGGCCAATTTTTCATCGTGAGTCTGTTTTGAATCCAACTCCTGAGAAGGACTCCTATCTACTCTACAGCTAGTGGAGAAGAGGTTCAGGCTCTGTACAAAGACAGTGATACATACTCATATGTTCTTGCTGTAGAGAGTGTGATAATTAAGTGCTCCTGTCCTTGCTGTTTTATTGCTTATAGTTCACAGGATAAAAGACTTCCAATAAGGATGCATACATTGGACTACAGCTACAAATTTTTATAAATGATACAAAGGAATGTGAGCAAAAAATAATTGAGAACTGTATTAGAGGAATGAAAAATGCTAGGGAGTTGGAAAATGGGGAAAGAGTTTTTCCCCCTTGACAAACTGATGAATGTATGGATTGAATAGAATTTAGATGGGGAGTTTCAGAATTATGACAAGTTCTGCTAAGTACTGGATTTCATGTGTAGATCAGTGGGAAATCAGAGAAGTGTTTTATATGCTTCATTCTGGTTGCTGTATGTAAAAGAAAATAGAAGTTGGAAAGAAGTGAATTTTGATAATACTGTCTAGAAGAAATCTTTTGGCAAGAGGAATAGAGTCCTTCATATTTTATTGTCATGAAAAAATTAAAAACTAGTCATTAATGACATGAGTAGGTTAAAGAAAAGGAACATGCCAAGATTGACTCCAAAGTTCCTATTCTGAGCAATGGGAGGCTGACTGGTGGTGGCTTTTCTGGTATGGGAAATGCCTTCAGAGTGCCAGGTTCAATTGGAGACAGGAGTACATAGGAAATAAAAAACAGGACAAACTGAGAATTAAGGTGAATGGAAGATTGTAACTATATTGAAAAGTGAGAAAACTGTGAGACATTTTAATAGGTATGTGGTGGTCTAAGTTGGCGGGACACGTTGCAGAAAGGTATAAATAGTGCTACTAGCTGGGGTAAGAACACAAAATATCTTTACTTGAATGCATTCATCTTCCAGATGAACATGGACTCACTAGATTTCTGCTCAGCACTCCCCATTGCATTCTTTGCACAATATTTCCTGTAAACTTGTTCTGCTTCCCAAGCCACATGGCTACTGCCAGAGCTGCCAGGCAGGAGGGTACAATCAACTGTCAAGTTTCATTGATTTTTATGGAATATACCCTTTTCCCAAATTGGAATGTAATGTTTTATGGCAATTTTGGTAAAAAGAGTAAGAAAAACAAGTGAAATCCCTTTTGTGTCACTTGGCTATAAAGTGATAAAGTGTGAGAATAAGCCATAGTTAAATTTATGCTCATGAAAACCAGAGAACCAGATGATTTTGGTTTCTAAAAATACAAAAACCAAAGAACAACAGAGAGGAGAGTGCTGAGAAAGAAAATTAACATAATTTGATTTAATAGCAGTTGCCACTGGGGTCCAGCCTCAATCTCGTTCTTGGTTTCCTAAGCCAATTAAGTAGTCATTTAATAAGTTCCCATTATTGTTTAAGGGAGCATACACTCTCTTTCTGACATGAACAATCAAAAGATACCCAGAAAAGAGAAAACTGATTGCACAGAAATCATGAATTTACCAAAACTCAATAAATAGTGGTAAGATCATGAATAGCAGTTTTCAAACCAGTTTTGTTTCCTGTTTTAGTAAGAAAAAAATCTTGTTTATTTTTGTAGTTAATTCTTAGGAATTAAGAAATCAAAAAACAAAAGTTTAAATATACATGTTATGTGATCAGAATCCATATATATCCATATTTTCCCTTTGGTATTTCCCTTCACAACTGTAATATTCATTTTGAAAATACTATATAAATCCTAGTGATGTCAGAGGCTTAAAAGCAGAAGCTAACTTCTGTTGAAATTGTAATAATTCAAAAGATAATTTCATCTGTTTTTGATTCACTACCTTTAGACGCCATTGATGCCCCATTAAAAATTGTAATTAACATTCTTCATTTGAGCTCCATTTTAACATTCTCTATTGCAATTAACATACTTCATTTGAGCATCAACTATAATAAAATAGAAAGCTAATACTCACCAAGGAAAAATCATGAGTGATAATATCATGCCTACTCTTTACATTTATTTCATTACTAAAACCTATGTCACTTCTTTTAATAAAGTTTATATTATACGTCAAATTGCTGAGCAGCCATGCCTACTACTTAGATATCCATCATACATCACAATCTCAGTATATTCTAAACAAAACTTGTCATCTTTTAGTTTTTTCTTCTTTTAGATTCTCTGTCCCAATGACATAGTTATCAAAATAATTTTCTATAAAGCCCCTCTATGTGTCATCCTTGACACCTAACTCCCACAATCATCTATCTCAAGTTCAAGAAATTCTACTACTAAATACTTTCCAAATCTACCTCTTCTATTTTAGTTGCTAGTGCTTTACTCCAGGACCTAATAAATGTTTTTCAGAATCAGTGCAATAACATTTTAAAAGTAGTCCCTCCTCTTATTTTGTTTCACTTAATAATTGCTCCATATTGCAGTAAAACTAATCTTTCCAAACTAGAATGAGATTGTGCTTGACTGGTTCTTTACAAATTCAAGGTAATTTAAAATGCATTACCATCATTCATTTGGTTGTTCATGATCTGTAGACTGGCTATGTTTATTGTGTACCAATTGCTAGGACACTATAAACCATACCATGCCCAAAATATTACTTTCTGCCTAATGAATCTGATAAGCTCTCACAGGTAAGCTTGTGTTTTATTATACTTCAACCAAGTCTAAACAAAACTCTATTCTACAATCTTCTTCATCTTGTTTAGGATCATTATTCTTGTGATTTAAAATGTAAATGATTTTATACATTTCACTTTTTGCATCTACAAAGTCAAATTGGTTTGATGTCTGCAGTTACAATGTAAACTGGCTTTACATATTTTCATTCTTTATAAATGGGCTGAGAAAAGCAAACATGGTGAACTTCTTAGAGAAAAACACCTAGTTTTCATTTGTCTAATGCAACCAATTTATTGTAAAATAATTTCAATACAGAATTTCATGATAATAAATTTTACCCTCGAAAGTCAATCACAAAATACATCAGTGAAGGAAGCACTGTTCTATATTTTCTTTCTATTATAACACATTTCTCTGAAAGAAACTTTTTAGCAACCCTAAATATTATTATTGCATATAATAACATCTCCACTAAGTTTATTATGAAGTACCATATGTTTTATATTGGTGTTTTAAAGCAAAGAGAAGAGTACTTTTTTAAAAAAAAAAGTAATGTTTTTATAAAGTAAAATTATGGGCAATTAAATTTAATTCATTATTTTATTTTCAAATATTGACAATTCTTGTTTCTCAAGAATTATATATTTTTCTCCATTTTTAAATTAACCCAGGGAAAAAGTATATATAGTGGGGCTATATACTTTACTAGGAGTATATAAACACAACTCTAGAGTTATTGTAAAGTCTATCTTCTTTAATATAAATTCATTAGTTTTTTAATTCAATCACATTTCAAAGATGTCCAAGCATGATTTTAATTAAACTGCATGCAAATTGAACTGAACCTCCCATTGAATTCCAAGCACTACCAACTAAAATTACTCATCTGGTTAAAAGCTGAGCTCAATGTCCAGCACGTGGAAAGCATTTGCTGAATGGTGACTACAACCATTATTAGTACGTGCAACTTGGCAACTACTACCACTGCTACTTGATGACCAAGGAAGAAGAGAAGGAAAAAGGAGAGAAAATATGAAGAAGAGGGATGAAACAGTGGTGGCAGAAAATAAAAGAAAGAAAAATAAAAAGTAAGAAGCAGGGTGAGGAACAAGAAGAAAAAGGGAAGCAGGGATATTAAAAGGGGACAAGAAGAGAGGAGCCAGTAAGTAGTACAGTCAGTGTTTCTTGAGACAAATTATTTTGGGGATGAGGAGAATTAACAAAATCTAAACTGGAATTTGAGTAAGTATTAATTTTTCTCCAGTATTTGCTTTTTTGTCAGTACCAACACAAGGTAATGTGCTCACGTTAATGCTTTTGTGTATGTACATTCATCAAACAAACTTTTCTGTTAATTGCTATATTTGTTTTAGCCAAATCAATATGGGGGTTTGGGTGACTCAGTGGTAGAGCATGTGCCTAGCATGCATAGGCTCTGGGTTCAAGCTCAAGCACCATAAAAATAAAAGAAGCTTTGGTAAACTAAAATGATGTTCAGAGGTTACTTAGGCTATAAACTAAGTAATATTTACCAGTATTCAATTTTGTAGATGAAAGAACAAAAATTTTGATGAGACTTCAAAACTCTTTCCAAATGCTGCCTATTGACTGCATGTTTCAAATTTGTGACTTATTTAAAAATTGCATTTAAAAAAATTTTGTTTGATATTTTCACACTATATGAAGTGTCCTTTCGAAGGAATTTTATAAGGTCATCTTTCAGAACATATATTTTCATTGTACATGGAAACTTTTTTCATTGTAAAATAAGCAGATTTTGAACTGTACAATATTATCTAGCTATAAAAAGGTGTGTGCACCATCACAGAATACCAGAAAATAAAAAAAAAACAAATGATTTAAGAAGAACATGAAGTATAGTAAAGGTATCAACCTTTATATATATACGTATAGAAATCCCTTATATAATTAATACATATTGAATATAGATACGAGTTCAACATGCTCTCACATCTGTATTTATTCCCCCAAGATAGCAGGTATTCAACAAGATGTCAAACTTGTATAGGTTACTGCCTCAAAAAATGATGCTGAGAATCCACAGGATTAGAAAAATGGACTACAAGATCTAAAACAACACCACCACCACTAACAAGTACATTTTAAACTGCTCTGTTGAGGGAGTGAGTGGCCAGCTTAGGGCAGAGAGGAGCTAGAGACAACACAGGAAGATCAGTTCCAATTCTTCTTTAGCTCTCCCCATTCCATTTCCCACCTCTTTGCCTTTGTACTAGTATTGCCTATCCTTTTGCCCTCACATCATTGCTGTGGGGATCTTGTTGGGCAAGAGTTCTTCTGGGTAAAGTTAAAGTAGGTGGAGGCTGACATGCATTGGGCATTCAGTCCTTTACTTCTCTAATCTAACTCTCAGTGTTTGTGGATTGCAATCTGGCAAAACTGTCTTCTATCTACATTTCAACATAAAAAAGAACATGGGGTGCCATCTTGACCATAGTTATTTTCTTCTGGGCTATTTCAAAATCAAGTGATAACCCTGTCTTATGTCTTATTTCTGTCAGAAAGTCCATGTCCCACACCCTGTCCCACACACAAGATCCTTCAGCTTTCTTACAGAGATAAACACTATGTTCTGGCCTTTGGTTCTTCTCCAAACCCAAAGAACCAATAAAGGTAGTGGAATAATTTTAAATAAATATAATAAACTATGATTCATGAATATATAAGTGTAAGAAAAGAGAAAGTTACTCATGTCACCAGAAGTAAGTAATATTCCAGGCATCATAGAGATGGTAAAGACATGGGGTTTACTAATGCTTTTCTTCTCTAAGAGGGAAGATACAGCCACTGATATATTAGAAAAACAGAAGTATTGTTTGTGTCTCTAGAGAGAAACAGAAATAAAATTATTGTATAAAACTTTTAAACACCAGAAGAAAGTATTATAGAATTAAAAGAGCACAGGAAGTACAGGGAATAAAAAGAACATTAAATATCATGGCAGAATAAAAACCTAGTTAGAAATTAAAACAAATGAAGATGGATTAAAGTAAGCAAATAAAAGACAAGGATCCATAAATTCCAAAAAGGAAAATAAAATCCAACAATGTGTTTTCTGCAGGAAATAGAAGACTTGGAAATGCCTAAAAAGACTAAAAACATATGCCTTATAGATATAAATCAAGGGAAAGCTTGAACAAAAGTCTTATGTTCTCACAAGCAAAAGAATCTTGCTTTGGATGTTTCACAGCTTTATGTGAGTTTACAGGTGATTTGTATAAATGGTCCTAATCCAATCTAAGTGAAAAAGCAATAATACAAGAAGAGGGTGGATAGTGGGGACAGGGAGAGGAAAAAATAAAAGAGAAAAAACCCACATGAAATAAAGAATTTATAATATAATCAACATTCTACCATCAGTACAGATGTAATAGTAGGCCAATCCTGCTTTCTAAGAGTAAGTCTAATTATAAAGAACTGTCTGCCTTGTGGATCCCTCATTTTCAGATTTTATAATGTCAATAATGAAATATATTTTTAAATAATTGCATTTAAATCTATCCAGTGTATTTAAGAGAAAATAAAAAGGGGAATTTTCCTTTCAGCTTGCTAAGTAATGTTCATTAATAAAACATGTTATATGGAATGTAATGAAGGAGATAGGATAGAGAGAGTGCCATTGGGCAAGAAAGTAGTTGTGACATTGTGGACTACTCTCCTGTACAGATCCTGTTGATATTACCTTTCCAGGTAGGAATTAAACTGTTCAATGATTCATCACAATGATATAAGTTGAAAAGTGAGATTTTAGAATAAAAATTGAAATTGTGGATCAGTAAAAGAAAAATGCCTTAAAAATGAGAGTGAACATACAGTTAATCTTTATACTTTTTTTTTAACTACAGAGAAATGAAATACTTCCTCTTAGCATGAATTCAAAAGAAATCACTGGTGACAATAAATGTCATGTTTAGCCATTGTGCTTATTTTCCTTCTGATTAATCATGCCACTTGAGAGTAAAAATAGTATTTTGAATATAGTAGCATGCATTAATAAGGATATCCTTTCCCTGAGAAATATTTTAGTGTTAGGGAG
Organism: Callospermophilus lateralis; assembly: GCF_048772815.1. Classification (NCBI taxonomy): domain Eukaryota; kingdom Metazoa; phylum Chordata; class Mammalia; order Rodentia; family Sciuridae; genus Callospermophilus; species Callospermophilus lateralis. The sequence goes on along the minus strand of NC_135318.1, from coordinate 108,965,847 downwards.
AATTTATAGCATGCAGCTGATGTGTTTAAATCCATGACCTGTCTTTATCAAAGTGACTTTTTTAAGAATGTATTTCTATACACCAATATTTTAAAACTTTGTAAAAAACTTTCAAATATTATATATGTGTATAATACATAACACCAGAATTATATAATGGTAGTATTTTGTTCTGAAAATAAATTTTTAAAGTAAACAATGAAGCAAGAATTAGAGAGGAAGATAGGCAAGGGTTAGATCAAGAGAATGGCAGGAATGAAATGTTAATGCCTTCAGAGCCCTTTCTCCACCATATCAAGAATAACCTGCACCTGTTCCAACCCATTGCTAAGATAACCTGTCCCAGAGATCGTCCCTTCCTACAGGGAGTTGTTAATGACCTTCCGGCCCTGATGTCTCCAACTTGTACCCTCCATCCATCTACTGCTCACATTTTGGCCATCCCACTGAGCATCTCCTGTGCCTAGTCACATAAGCAGGAAGAAGAGAGATAAGGGGAAGAGAGCAGTAGAACAAAGGAAGCCTAAATCCTATTTTTAAAAAAGGGCAGAATGGCCTCACTTCTAGAAATACCAACTATGGCCCCCTTCTCCCTCCTCAGAGAAGTCTCTGCTATCCCTTTTTAAATAAAACCTGCTTTATATGCTTGCCTTAGTGTGAATTTTCTAATGTTCTACTTCAACATGTGAGGGAGCAGAACTTGTCACAGGGATACAAGAAGAGGGTGTATCAACAACATAAAATAGAATTATTTTTAGGAGACTTGAAACTGTAATTATCTGTTTGATTAATCATTTACAAATATCCTTTATCTAAAAATAACTTTAATTTCAGTATGTTTCATCTATATTTTTAAATATATTTATAAGATTCCTCAACTTAGCATATTTCCTCACTTTAGCATATTTACATCCTCCCCTTTTTTTCTTTTTCTGTTTTAATTTCAAAATAGATTATATGATGTAGTAAAATGGTTTGTATATGGTGTTTCCCCCAGATATCCATCAGGATATTATTATTAATTTATTATATAAAGCAATTATGTTAATTTAAGTGCCTTATTTATGATGATGATATATGTATACCAAGAAGATACAAATAACCACATTTTCAGTGTTTTAACAACTTTCTTATCATCTCTGTCAACATCACCCTAGCTAGTATACCTCAACACTGATTTACATTACTTTTCTAAGGTTCAGTTTTCCTCATAAAATTGGGTTTGTGGCATATAATTTCCCCAATAAGAAGCTTTCAAGTACATATAAGTAGAAAAATCCTATCAGGTTGTTGTACACAAACAGTCTAAAGAGGCCCTCAGCGTTGTCCTGCCCATCTCCAGAGTCTGTCAATATACAATATCACTCTGAAGCTTTTCTTATGTTTTATGGCACAGATCACCCTTAAGTAGGAAAGTGATCTAGAAGGCCTAACCAGTCACACAAGCCCTTCACAGCAGAGTCCCTTCTCTGGCTGGGACATAAATAAGAGACACTTGAAGCACAGGAACTGACCCCTGAGGCACTCTGAGGTTTGAAGAAGCCAAGCAAGAAGGAAAGAGGGAGGACTTCAATCCATGAAGCAGGTCTCCAGTTGACAGCCAGCAAGAGCATGGGGACCCAAATCTGCAACCCCAAAGAAGTGAATTTTACAGTAGTGAGAAAAGTTCCAAGAGGTTCTTGGGTGCTAACTTCAGACTTGTGAGAACGAATTTTTAAAGAGTTTTTTTTCTTTATTAAGTCATCAAGTTTGTAGTGATTTGGGTCACAGGGATAGAGAACAAATACATACACGAAAGTAGCAGAGTCAGAGAAAGACTTCTTGAGAAAGAAATAACTAACCATAATCCCAAGGTTCAGAAGAAATGTATACATGGTGAAAGAAAGGGAAGTGATTTCCAGAGAAGGGCAGAATGAAGATTCCCAGGGGCATGAGTTTGGGGTTTAAGTAGTATTTTGATACAGTGGTATAGATATGCATGCAAAGAGAAAAAAAAATAATGGAGTAACAAAAGTCAGTATTCTGTAGTTATAAATTCAGTGTTATTCAGAAAGCTATGGTACATTAATTGTGAACTATAATCCCTTAGAAAGTATGCTGGGATTTAAATACATGCACCTTAGTCCTGATACAGTACTAAGAACAGCCCAATGGAATAGAGAGTAGAGGCAGATCAAAGGCTATTTTAACAATCCACATAATAAAGAATTAGAATTCCAACTCTGGAGTGAATTTGAAAGCTACCCAGAAGATAAATGGAGAATGGAGAGGAAAACTAGGGAGGAAAGAGTGAAGGATTATTCCATTTCTTGCACGTTTACTAAGGGACTGGAAGTATTCCTCACTTCTGTTCAGAGTTACAATTTTTTTTTTTTTCAGAATAGAAATTAGAAGTTTATTAAAGGACAGCAGAAAAGACTTCTCCTGGAGGAAGAAGGGGACCCAAGAGGTGGGAATCCGTGGAAGTGCAGTTGTTTCCCCTTTTTATAGTTCTTTCAGTGATGGAATGTAGGTTGGAGGCCTACAGGTGGGCTTAATTATCACCTTTTGGGATGGGCTATCTCCAAGTCTGTTGGGGCTGTTTTCCCGGGCTCCATTAACATTTCTTTGAGGTGGACTTTGGCCTAGGGCCTTTTCAGGACTTCATTAACATTCCATGAGGTGTTTTCCCTGAGTCATTCCCAGCATGGCCTCCATTTTAGATTTCACTCGATATTAGACCTGATTTACCTGACTACACTGACTACCTAACTTTAAATCTGGCTTCATTCCCCCCTCTAATTTGGGAACTCCTTACTGCTATAAGGAAGGGGGGGCAAAGAAAATCTTTCTGGCTTCTTCAGGCTGAAAAGGGACGGTGTGGGGCAAGCAGTTTGGAGTCCCCCTTTAAAAATCGGGTCTATCGAGTGGGTCCATGATAGAAGTCTGATTAAGAAGTAATAGACTGGAGGGCCATTTGAGTGATGGGTGGTCTATAAGAGAAACAAGAATTCATTAGTACTGGAACCAGATTGATGCAGCAATAAATCCCATAGCACAGGAATATGCCAATGAGTATGATGGCAAAGACAAAGACTAACAATGTTTTCCACCAGGAAGTCTTTTAAGCCTAAAATTACCATACAACTTTAGAACACAGCTTGATATAATGCTCTTTCTAAAGCTTCTACCTAACAGACTTGTATACCTGGAAGATGTGAACACATTATTAGCACCAATTCCATTGATGTTTTTATATTAACCAAGTTTAGCTTTTAAAGAAATAACCTAGCACAATTCTCTAAAACAACAGCACTTGCTTAACCAGCTGTTTCTTTAAGATTACAGAATCTAAGAAAAAAGCAAAAGGTCCTAGAAAAAATTGACCGGCCAGTAATTAGTAAATGCCATACAATTTACTCTTTGGTTTAATCTAGTTTGAGTTCCCATAAAAAGACACTTTTACCCTTTTTTTTTTCTTGGGCCTCAGATCTGTCTCCTACTGAGTGCTCCAGGCTTCTTCTGTTTGCATATCAATTTAAGTCCTGGCTGAGGTCTGGGAAAACTGGAATTCTGAGCACAAACCTCATGCCTAAGGCATTTTAACCATAAGTCATAATTTCCAGGTTTGGATGTTGAAAATTATGATACAAGTTTAAGATACAATTTATAAAATTTCATACCTTTACATCTTTCTACACTAGAAAAACTTGCTCACACAAAACTGAAAATAGGATCTCTATCATCAGAAGAAATTTCTTTAGGATCATTAAGTCACTTTCTTTGTTCTGAAGTTTCTAAAGTAGTACTAAGTTACATTAAATCACCTGGAAAAAAATCTTAAAAGAGAACTACACACTACCATGTATATCCCAAATTAAGCTTTAAAAATTTCCAAGACTGTTGCTATTCAATGTTATTTCAATAAGCCAGACCAACGTCCCAATCCAACATTTTCTTTTCCTGAATTTTACACACTAAGGGGAACAGATACCAAATCATAATTTACTATCCTTGCCCAAATTAATGCACTGGTACACCTAGTGAAATCTTTTCAGGCTACCCAGTTCAAAATTGATGAAAAAAATAACACTGAATGATTGGGAGTTACTTGCCAACTTGGAAGTAGAGTTCTTTTAATTTTCTTTATCCTAAGTATTTAAGTTCTCTGGCATGAATTATCTGAAATCACAAACTAAACAATTACCTAACCCTAACTTTTAACTGCAAGATTGTGCAATGCTTCAAACTCATTTAGATACCAGATGTTACAATGAAACATCATCTTTTAGACACACATTTAGCCTAGATTATCCCCAAGAAACAATCAGACAACTAGATAAGAAAATATCTCTCCAGGTTTTGAACTTCCATTTAATTATGACTCCTATCAGTGGCACCATAGATTTCCCCATGAGTGGACCAGATGTTTTCACATAGGGGCAACTATAGGTGTAAAATTAAGGGTCTCAGTGTGACTGACTTTACTGCATTCAGGTGGAGTAATCCTTGCAGTGCAGGGAAAGAATGAGGAAATTCCCCAGAGCAAATGGCTCTGGCAGCTGCTGGGAGTTTCTCAGTCTCCCCTTTACTTATAGGATTAGCACCTTTGGATAGAGCCGATCCCAGGCAATCTGGCATATCTCCTAACTTTTCCAGTAGAGTCAGTTTTTATCTGCCTTAGGTCTTGAAGGGGGAAGAGGGTATGTACTTTGATCGGCTCAAATTTTTCTCTTGATTTTTTCCTCAGTGAGTCCAAGATTTTCTCTCTTCATAGCAGATATCATAGCTAAGTCTACTTTACACTGTTGGCATAATTTAGGATTTTCCCTTAGAGCAACGAAAATTTGAACATACAGCACCTCACACCATTTCCTTTTTGTAAATTTTATCAAACTGTAAAATTGTATTAAAATTGATATTTCCCTCAGGTGGCCAGGTTTCTCCATCAGAGTTTGTATTGAGGCCAGGCCAAGAAAATGAAGCGCTTTGTCTTGAGCGTCTGAGGTTCAAAACTATCCCAATTTTTCAATACGCAGGCTAGTGGTGCACCTGGCATATTGGAGAGAGAGAAGCTCCTGTCTGAGTGAGAAGAAAACAGGATTCAGGCGCCCACGCTGCGCCAGAGAAAACTGTTCTCATTAGGGACTTCTCCCTAGGTTTGAGCTTCCTAAACGGTCCAGAAAACCCGTCTCTCTCCTTGCTTTGCCAAGGGGTTTCTGGTCCCCTTTAGCAAAGTGCTAGGGTCTCAGTTTGCCCTGTCCCAGAGACCCTGGGAGGATTCAGACTTAAGGGCATTACTGCTTACCCTCCCGGCCACTAAAAACCCATTGTAAAGAGAAACATGCTCTCTTTTGTTGCCTTTGCTCTGTAGACTAGCAGATTACCTGAGGAGTTGATTCTAAAAATGCTTCTCTTAGCAGCTTAAGGAACGCAGCACAATTTTAACATTGGGCGGTAAAACAGACTATTGAAAGTTACCTATGCACCTTAGGGAACCTGGGCAGATTTTACTAATTATCTCATGCCTTTCTCAGTCTCAACCCGAATTGCTAACATTTCTGACCTGTGAAGGAAGGGGAGCATCCAGGAGGGATTGGATGTGAGGTTGGGAGTGTTGCATAGCCCATACGGAGGCAAATGTGATTGGGGCTTTCCCTCAGTGCCATTCATCTACTGATCACCCTAGATACCCCTGAGGGCTGTCGGGAGGAGGCTCAAGAGAAAGGAACCTTAAGAATCGTCTGAGAGTAGCCCAGACCGGAATTCCGCAGTTGTTCCAAACTCCTTCGCCCACCTCCACGCATCTGAGGCAGATCGGGATTTGGGACACCGTGTACTCACGCCAATTGCTCTCCGGGCCCAGACAGAAAAGTTGGAAGCGGCTTTGGCAGAACCCAACATGCCTGCTCTGTATTGAACAGGTGATTAAGAGCTGCCTAGGCCGAGAAACCTCTCACCTGAGTCTTGAAGAGTGGCGGCTGCACTACATGCGTTTAAGTAGCCGTCGGGTGCCCACCTTACCCTCCAGAGAGAAAGAGAGAGAAAGATGCACCTCAAACAGACATGGGGTGCGTGCACTTACCTCGGTGTAGAATCTCGGTATGGGACCTCCAATATGAAACCGCTGTTGACCGGTGACGAGTTCTTGCTTCCCCAATGTTGAAGAATAACACCAAAGAAGCACGCCGAGGCAAGGTCAGAATAGAAATTAGAAGTTTATTAAAGGACAGCAGAAAAGACTTCTCCCGGAGGAAGAAGGGGACCCAAGAGGTGGGAATCCCAGAGTTACAAATTTCAGGTAGAACTTTAGGATGAGAAATATATGCATTCCATTTTAATGACATTTATGGAATTCAGCTGAGCTATATATCAGTTAATTATTTTTAAATGAGAAAAAAATTCAGCTGAAGAAATTTAATAGGCATTGACTACAGGGGTATAACCTTGGAAGAAAGGGAGGTTTTGTCATCAAATGGATATTTGAGAATTACCAGCATGTTGATATAGTAGAAAACCAAAAAGATTTAAAAACCCTGAGCATATGGGGATAGTAAAAAGTAAAAATGAAGTAACTATGAAGTAAAATAAAATGAACAGATGAAGAATAAGGAAAAGACACTGTCACAATGGCTTAGACAGGAAGTAACTTAAATGATTTTAGATGTAATAGAAGTAAAATAAAAATAATATTTTTCATTGGACTTATGAAAAAAGCAAGTCATTGTGGATTATAACAAAACAGTCTCAGATGGTATGTGGGGGTCAAAATCTCGATTAGAGAGAGCTAACAAATTAACTGTAAAGTGAAGTAGTAAGTTCCCAACTACACAATTATAAGAATGCAAACTTCTTTCAAGAAACTTGTGAATAGTACAAATGAAGATGAGTAACTGACTTAGTCTATTTTTGTGTTGCTATAAAAACATACCTGATACTAGATACTTTATAGAAAAAGAGGATTATATATCTCAGCTCTGGAGGTGGAGGATCCTATTGTCAGCATCTATTCTATTCTGATAATGACCTCATCGTGGATGGCATCACAATGGTGTGGAGCACATAAATCTCATGGCAAGATAGCCAGTGGAAGATGGTAGGACCTAGGCTTTCTCTCTATGTAACTATCAGCTCTCATGGGAACTAATTCACTTCTATGAGATTTGGCCCACTCCCAGAGATAGCAATAATCCATTCATGGGGTTTAGTCCCTATGATTTAGTTACCTCCCATGGTCCCACTTCTCAAAGATTCTTAATATTGCCATACCAGGGGCAAAATTTCAATCCATTAATCTTTACGGGAACAAAATATTCATACAAATATTACAGATAATAGAATTGAGATGGTGATAATGATGAAGATGAACATGTGTGTGTAACTTATTATATATATACACATATATACACACACATATATAATTACATGTAAATTATATAATTATATATAAATTACATATATATATATATATATATATATATATATATATAAAATTAAGTTGACATGTGATTCTTTTAAGTAATTGATAAATGGGCTGAGAGATAAAGGGTGGAAAGAAGAGAGTATACAAAAGATGACTATAAGTTTGTCATTTTTAAAGCTCTCCGAAGAATTTATTGTTATTTTTTAATATGGGGTGGCACTAGAAATAAAGAGATTTACTACCAAGTATAATTAAACAGGTTTTAAAAAGTTCTTTACATTATAAAGTTCCCCTCTGTACATATTTTGTTGTTACTTGATTCCTGAACAGCTGCCTACTTAATTCCATATCTGCTGTGAAATTTTCACCCTCACATCACACACACCTAATCATTCAAATGAACTACAGAAGTTACTGTTTAAACCTTGATTAATGCAGTTATGAGAGCAGCCACCACACAGGAAGTATCACTGCATTCAACCATCTCGAGTGCTCATCAAAATTTGATAAGTCAATCTCATCAATGTCAAGGTCACTTTTTTCTCTATTCAGTACCTGGTGTAGTTCATGGAGACATGTGATTCTCTAAATTCATCTTCACACATGATTAGCTTGCAGTGAGAGATATATAACCCCCAGATCCTGCTACCCATACTTATTCTCCATTCTATCTGAGCCTTGCAAGTAAAACAACAAACAAGACCGAAAATTAAGGGACTACATATACCACAGATACCCAGCATTTTATTGTCTAAATATTGAAAGCAAACTTTAAGTATGTAATAATTAAATTATCATTGTTTAGTGATAAAAAATCTATTTAATGAAATACTATGTATTTTTTAAATGAATGTAAAGTTAACATGTAAGTGGAAAATACACTATTTTGTTAATGGAATTTTTTTTTAAAAGTGCTATTACAAAAAAAATCTGCAGAATTATAATTTTGTTAGAATAATAGTTTTATATGTGAATTACTTTTGTTTTAAAATTTTAAAGTTCACTTACATGCATATAAAATTAAAGGCTCTATGTTCTAGGAAAAAAATATCTATAGGAAATAAAATATTTATCCAAAGACATTTAGTAATCATGTAACAAACTGAATCTATGGTAGGCATGACTGAGTTTCAGAGTAATATCATATTTGAAAGAAAATATTCCAGGTTCCCCCCATAATTTCACAATTACAGATTTTCATAATTATATCTTGAACATCATCACTAGAACATACTCAAAAACATAATTTTTACTAAAAACTACCCCTTTTTCTTTATAACTTTCCCAGACTCATTCAGCAGTTCCTTCAAGTGCCCTGCAGACTTAAGAACCACTGGTCTTTCTATAAGCCCAGCTTGCCTTCTGATTCTGAATCAGATAAACCCTCAGAATATATCTGAGAGAAGACCCCTCCCAACAGAGAGCAGGGGTGAAAAGAACAGACATGGGTTTTTGTTTCTGTTTTTCAAGTGAATAGGGAGGTATAGTTTAAAAACAATTTCACATAAATATTCCTACCTCCATAAAAGTAAAACTATGACTCTTTACTACATAAAATGGATTAAAAGGGCCAAATTGGAAGCACCTGCAGTTGAGGCTTTGACATTGGGGTCTTCCTGAAACCCTAGGGACATCCTTCCACTTGGAAACTTGCTAATTCCTAGAGATGGCAATGTGGGCCCGAGTAGGCTTTTATGAGCCAGCTCATGCCCCAACAGCCTGCTTTACAGAGATCTCACTCCCTGGGTCATCATCCACCTGTGCTAATGCCCCCAGGAACAGATGGCAGATCATCAGGAACAGCCCTTTGCCCCAAGTCCCACTGCCAATCCTAAACCTCACTGCCCCGCCCCACTTCTTCCCAATCCTAGAAACCATGTCAAGGGCTCTTGCCCACATTTCCTCCCCCTTCTGTTCTTTTCTTCTGTGCTTTGGACTGATGCCAGCTCCCAGCCCTGTGTGGGCTCATGTCCTGGGGCTCCCTTTATCTGGAAACAGAACATAACAAGCCACCTCTTCAGTGGCAGCTTCCTCTGAGCTGTGGGCCCTGCCATGCCTAAATGATAATGAAGACTATGTTTTAAAACACACACATCTTATTTCTTGGAGACTTGAAATCGGACTTTGCAGATGCTCTGGTGTTTGAGATCAGCCGATTGATAGGCTGCCTTTTCCTCCCCCTTCAAACCGAGTGGCTGCGTATTACCTCAATTCTATACTAGAGTTTTTGGTACCAGAGATGGAAACGTTGGGCCCAGCAGCCCACCACCGGGGGGCTTGCCAAAATGGCCTCCGAGGCAGTGTCCTCCAGAGACGCTGTGCACAGTGCGTGGAGGCCCCAGGAACTGGCTCAGAATTGCAGGGGGACGGCAGCGGGGACGGCGGGCGCAGACTGCCCCTCTCAGCCCTTCGGCAGTGAGTGGCGAGCTGCGGCAAGTGGTCTGACGGTCATTCTTTTCAGCATCGGGTGTGGGTGGCTCTGAATGCTGAGGGCAACGTGCTGAGCGTTTGTCCTGAACAACTCTTCAGCCCCTGAACTGGCCCTCTGGAGTGGCAGCGGGGGAACCGTCCAGCCCTCATCTCCATGGTCCCCATGTGGCACCTGAGACCCTGTGGCACCTGAGACATCAGTCAAAAGCACAGCGAGGGGCAGTGGGCTGCTAAGTTCAGTCCCTGTTTCCAAGGATGTTGGGTGCTCCCGCGGCACCTGTTTCCCAGCACCAGAGCAAGGTCGGTGGGCCTGGAGAGGGCACTGCCACAGGCAGGTGAGCCTTTCCCTGGGCCCAGGCCAGGCAGGCTGGGTGGGGCGCAGGCCTAGGGTGCCTCCTGGGTGGGTACAGGCCTTGAGCGCCTTCTCAGTGGACTAGGGCGGGGGCAAGCCTGGTGCACCTCCTCTGTGGGCTTGGGCGGGCACAGGCTGCGGTCATCTTTTAGGTGGGCGCAGGCCTGGGGTACTTTCTCCGTGGCTTCAGGAGGGCACAGACCTGGGGCACCTCCTCAGTGGCTTCAGGAGGGCACAGACCTGGGGCACGTCCTCAGTGGCTTCAGCAGGACACAGACCTGGGGCACCTCCTCAGTGGCTTCAGGAGGGCGCAGGCCTGGGGCACCTCCTCGGTGGCTTCAGGAGGGCACAGGCCTGGGGCACCTCCTCAGTGGCTTCAGCAGGACGCAGACCTGGGGCACCTCCTCAGTGGCTTCAGGAGGACGCAGGCCTGGGGCACCTCCTCAGTGGCTTCAGCAGGACGCAGACCTGGGGCACCTCCTCAGTGGCTTCAGGAGGACGCAGGCCTGGGGCACCTCCTCAGTGGCTTCAGCAGGACGCAGACCTGGGGCACCTCCTCGGTGGCTTCAGGAGGGCGCAGGCCTGGGGCACCTCCTCAGTGGCTTCAGCAGGACGCAGACCTGGGGCACCTCCTCAGTGGCTTCAGGAGGACGCAGGCCTGGGGCACCTCCTCAGTGGCTTCAGCAGGACACAGACCTGGGGCACCTCCTCAGTGGCTTCAGGAGGACGCAGGCCTGGGGCACCTCCTCAGTGGCTTCAGCAGGACACAGACCTGGGGCACCTCCTCAGTGGCTTCAGGAGGACACAGGCCTGGGGCACCTCCTCAGTGGCTTCAGCAGGACACAGACCTGGGGCACCTCCTCAGTGGCTTCAGGAGGACACAGGCCTGGGGCACCTCCTCAGTGGCTTCAGGAGGGCGCAGGCCTGGGGCACCTCCTCGGTGGCTTCAGCAGGACACAGACCTGGGGCACGTCCTCAGTGGCTTCAGGAGGGCACAGGCCTGGGGCACCTCCTCGGTGGCTTCAGGAGGGCACAGGCCTGGGGCATCTCCTCGGTGGCTTCAGGAGGGCACAGGCCTGGGGCACCTCCTCAGTGGCTTCAGCAGAGCGCAGACCTGGGGTGCCTCCTTGGTGGGCTTAGGAGGAAGCAGGCCTGGGGCACCTCCTTGGTGGCTTCAGGAGGGCGCAGGCCTGGGGCACCTCCTCGGTGGCTTAACAGGGCACAGACCTGGGGCACCTCCTCAGTGGCTTCAGGAGGGCACAGGCCTGGGGCGCTTCCTCAGCAGACTCAGGCCTGGGGCACCTCCTTGGCAGCTTCAGCAGGACACAGGCCTGGGGCACCTCCTTGGCAGCTTCAGCAGGACACAGGCCTGGGGCACCTCCTTGGCAGCTTCAGCAGGACACAGGCCTGGGGCGCCTCCTCAGTGGCTTCAGCAGAGCGCAGACCTGGGGCGCCTCCTGGGTGGGCTTGGGAGGAAGCAGGCCTGGGGCACCTTCTGGGTGGCTTCAGGAGGGCGCAGGCCTGGGGCTCCCCCTTGGTGGGCTAGAGTGGAAGCAGGCCTGGGGCGCCTCCTTGTGGGCTCAGGTGGGTGCAGGCCTGGGCCACCTCCTTGGTGACTTCAGGAGGGTGCAGGGCTGGGGCACCTAATCGGGTGGAGGCAGGCCTGGGTTGCCTCCACCAGGGGATCTGGTGGGTGCAGGCTGTGGTCTCCTCCTCAGTGGGCTCTGGCAAGCACAATCTGGGGTCACTTCCTTGGTGGGCTCTGGAACTGAGATACCTAGAAACTGCACTGTGTTTGCAGCTTCCTGAGAGGAAAAAAAAAATGCATGCAATGTTTAAGGAACAAAATGGAGTGCAATGTGGCCAGAAGGATAAGGGCAAGGTTTGAGGGAGAGAATAGTAAGACAAGAATTCCAACAATCAGTAACCAAATCATATATGGCAGTTGCCGTGGAAAATATTTTTTGAATTTTTAAAATTGCAATTTTTTGACATTTAAAAAAATGTTTATTTTCAGTAAATTAAATCCACATTAAAACAATTTGAAAAGGTACGATTTTTTTCATTTTCATCAAAGTATAATAAAAATAAAGACCCCAAAGACAGAATACTTGACCTTTATAATTGAAAATCAAATTAGCAGTATATTAAATATTTACAACACTCTTTTTAAAATACTTATAAAGTTACATGAAATTTTGTAGAAATGACAAAAGAATGGCTAAAAAATGGAAGAATATTCCTTCATTCCTAAAAAGAAAGCATGTCCAATAGAAGCTGCAAAGGTTTCATTCTCAGCACCAATGCCTTATCTCTGCACATGGGAGAAGTGATACATGTGGCCACCATTCCTTCCTCTAGGTGAGAAGAGTTTTGTCCTGGCCCTTTGGCAAGAGTGGACCACATACCTCATGTAAATTCAGCCCTGGGACTGTTCAGCAATAGTCTCATCAGACTCCATTGCTTCAGTTTCACCTGACTTGTTACTTGCAAATCATCTGTGTTTTGGAAAGGATGGCCAGCCCTGCTAAGGATCCACAGGACCATCCTGAGAGAGGAGGCTGAACAGGGAGATCATTTCCCTCACCACCTTTGGGAAAGGCCAGCAGATACCAGCATATGAGACTAGCATCAGACAGCACCATGGAGGGTGGCTGGCCACACACTACCCTGAATGAAGAAAGGCCGCAGTGGTGTGAACAAGCTAACTCCCTTGGAGTTAGCAGATGGTGCTGGCTTTTTAATACCCTGTCACATATGTATGCTCAAGAAAAATGTTTTGTCTTTATTTTTATTTTAACTGATAGCTCCCATTTCCTCAGTGCTCGATAGCAATTAGGAGTTTTAATGTTAAACACTTTCCAATTTTTGATATTACCATGGAATAAAAATTAGAAAATAAGCTAAAAGTTGAGTATTTTGCTTAAAAATTCGGAAAGATACACTTATTTAACATAAGTCCATCCCAACACCGTTCTACTTGGGTTTGTACGTCCCCTTAAACACATGGTAGGCTATTAAGGCAGGCTCTGAAGAACACAGCACCAGGCACACCCATCTGGTTCTGGGTAGCAGGACAGGATGGCTCCCGCAGGACAGGATGCTGTATTTTCAACTGATTATGAAGTATTCTAGTGAAGTGCAAGGTGCTTTGGGTGCTTACTGACTGGTCACATTTGGAGAAAGACTCAGTGGCAGTGACTCTGCTGGCCAAGGTCCACTCATCCAGTCCCAGGCTGAACATGGGTATATGCTTGTGGGTGGGCAAGAGTTCCTTTGCATCTGCTTCTCATGTTGGGTCGCTCAGTTCCTGACTGCACAGCCTCGCACCACATATTTACATTTAGAGATGAGCAGAGATTTTCTGTGGCTGAGACATGGCCATTGCTAGGTCAGGACTGACACACTGCACTCTGAATATCACACTTTAGATGGAAGCTTTTATTTTAATTTTTGTTACATTAGGGTTAACCTCTAATATTTATCAAAACAGTATTAACACTTTCATTTCACTATAATGACACTAATATTTAATAAGATTTTATTATTTTACTATGAGACAATTTCACTGTTGAAATAGGCTTTATTTAAAATATTTCTTTGTTTAAAAAAACCAACAAAATTGAAACTTTAGCTTTCAGCACATATCCAGGCCACTGTGACAGCCTTCAGTAGTATCAAAACCATAAACACTGATGAACACTCTAATGTTCTTGAACACAACAGGACAAACTCCAGTCTGGCGCTCTCTAAGGCAAAACTGTCAGCTCTTGATATTTGATTTTTTTGTAGTATTGGATTAAGTGATCTACATCACTGTTACTTCTAGAACTATATGTAATACTGTGTACCATGAATAAAGATGAAGAGGGAGGTTAATGCTGAATAGCAAAGAAGTAAAATTCTACTAAAACAATACTATAAAACTCTACATAAAAGTCTTTCATAAAAAATGTAAAAAAAAATCTGCTTTATGTTCCTTGAAGTCAGGAAACTGATCTAAAATTTGAAGCCTCATAGGAGTATTACAAGTTCAAACCCAGCCTCAGCAATTTAGTGAGGCCCTAAATAACTTAGAAAGACCCTGTCTTTAATAAATAAATATGTATACTTAACCACTGAGCCATTCAGTGTTTAAGTGTTCCTGAGTTCAGTCCCCAGTACCATAAATAAATAAATAACTTTCAAGTTTGTGCTTCAATATAGATGGAACACCAAATAGGAAGAAGAAAAACAAATACATTTTTAAGGCAGTATTATGTGTGGGTTTAGAAGAATGCATCTCTGTATAATACCTTCAGTGTACAAAGCATGTGTTTATCTGCCCAAAGGAACACTTTTATTTCTCTATGGTTCTTTCCCAATATTGATTTCTAGATGTTTTTCTCTGGTATGACTAAGAGGCCTGACAAAAACAGTTCTAGAAGAGGAAAATTGTATTTGGGCCTCACAGAGATCTCAGTCCATAGACAACTGGCTCCAATCCTCAGGGCCTGAGGGGAGGAAAAACACCACACCAGGAGACTGAGGTGGAGCTACGTGGCTAAGACACAACACTAGGAATCAATGATGGGGAGGGGAGGGGGGAGAGAGAGTGTGTGTGCTTGTGAGAGAGCGAGCACACACTCTACACAAAAAAGACAAAATATGTGCCTCAAAGTCATGTCTCCTGGGAACACTCTTTCTCCGGCCACACCCAAACAGCTTTCAGTTACCACTCAGAGATTAACTTACTACGTGGCTTACGGCTTTTGTAACCCAATTGTCTCACATTTAAACCTTCTTCTATTGTCTCACACATGAGATTTGGGGGGACACATTGGTAAATCATAGCACCAGATTTGAAGAAAAAGAGTCTGCTTGTATCAGTGTCAAGGATAATCCTGTTATAATATTTTTATATTCTCCCTTTAAAACCTGAAAGCACACAAGAAAGATTATGAAACTAATATTGATTCAATTATTCTCCACATTTCTAATTAATAATTATTTCTACTAGTACAGAATACCCTTACAGTTCACTAAATCAAGGAATTTCATACCACATTGGATAAGGAAATCTATCTGTAACCATTATACTAGGGCTGATAAGTCTTAAGCCAGAAAATATCCAAAGGCTAAAAAGAAGAATTAGAATGTTTTCACAATAGCCAAATTCTGTGACAACAGAACGAATGAAGCTCCACTGGAAAGACAGAAATGAGGTTTGGGCCCTGTCCAGGGTGGAAAGAAACCATTTGTCAAATAGCTGACTTTTCTTACCCCAAACGGAGCGATTTTCTGTCGATCACCAGTCCTCACTCCATGAAGAGCCACTGGTGGGGCTCTCTTAT
The DNA here is from genome assembly GCF_048772815.1 of Callospermophilus lateralis. Taxonomy (NCBI): domain Eukaryota; kingdom Metazoa; phylum Chordata; class Mammalia; order Rodentia; family Sciuridae; genus Callospermophilus; species Callospermophilus lateralis. The sequence continues at coordinate 108,950,330 of NC_135318.1, read as the reverse complement.
CCGTGTGTCTATCCCTAGTGCTGGTGAATACTGGGGGTTCAACAAATGCTCCCTGGATCTGCTGGAGAGGAGGTGCTGTCTTATGTGAGCAGGAATGTTTCCTTAGGCCTCACTGTAACCTGGAGGAGGTCACCTTCTGCTTGCCTTTGGTCTGATTCTGAGAGTGACAACTCAACTTCTGACTACCAATGTGACATTTCACCTTGTATGCATTGATAATGGAATACACTGGATAAATGATATGAGTGTTCTGGTTGTGATGGATTGTTTTATACAGCAGCCACCTGCGAAATAAATAACTGAATCTGTTTAAAATGCTAAGTATTTTTTACCTCTTGAACATGGACAGAACTGAGTTCTTGAATTTGTAAATCAAAGTAAAAGATCCTAAGCTTGGGTGATTGTACCAATATAAAACCTTGAGACACTCTGCCTAATGAGTATTTTATATTTTGCTCTAAAATTTCAATAGAGATAGAAATTTCTGTTGACCACAAAACTGCAACTTCCTCAACCACTTCCTGAGGACCTTCCATTCTACATTATATTCCAGAAATCTTCTTAGTGCCCAGGAATATAGATGAAAAGAGACCAGGACCAAGAATTTAAATCAGCATGCTACAGTGACACAGCCACATCAATGTCTGTAGCACCTCAATTCAAAATATTTAAAAGCCATGGAAGAAAAAGGTCTGTACCCTTAAACAGATGAATGGATGAAAATGTGTTATATATACACAATATAATATTACTCAGCTATAAAGGATAATGTTGTTATGGCATTTGCTGGTAAATGGATAGAACCAAAGAATATTATGCTAAATGAAATAAGCCAGTCTCACTCCAAAAAAGATCAGATGTTATTTTGATATGTGAACACTAACTAATAAAAAGGGGATATAAAGGGGAAGTATAGAAGTTCATTGTATTAGACAAAATGGAATGAAGGGAAGGAAGGGAGGATGGGAATAGGAAAGAGTAGAATAAATCACACATAACTTTCATATATATATATATATATATATATATATATATATATATATATATGACTAGTATCACTCCACATTATGTTCAACCACAAGAATGGGATCAAAATTGTAATGAGCTGCACCCCATGTATGTATAATATGTCAAAATATACCCTACTCTCATGTATATCTAACAACAACTACAACCAACAAAAGTGTAAATGTATTACTCAGGAAATGCAGTGAGGGCTACATTACAAATTTCATGTCCTACATAACTTTGCTTGAATTATTCCCTTATTTTATTAAAAAAGTGGTATAATTATAACTAGTTTTCTATACCATCTAATATTTAATAGCATTAGTTGGCCTGAGTTTATGACATATTCTGGTATGATCACTTATATATTTGTTCTTCAGAAACAATTTTATATCTTTCAAATGCTATTGATAAAATATTACTTAATGAAAAACTGAGGCTAAAATTAGTGAACATCTGCTATTCAATGGACATCCTCAGAGTGGTGGTACTGGCTGAAAAACAAAAAGGTATGATCCAGAGTCAAGTAAGATCATCCTACAAAATGGAAAATTCTCCCATAAATATCTGGGTCATTTAAGATCTTACCCCACCATGAGGCATTATATTGTGTTATATCTATATAATGTGAGTTTTGCCTTGGAAAATACATGTAAGAATTCACTGGGATACTCATCCTAGCTCCTTATAATAGTTTAATATCCCTTCACAAATCTGAGAACTCAGAGAACAAGGATGATCTTTGTCTTTCCCTTCAATACTAGACTCTACATGGCTGACCAACAATGTGTATTCAAAGAATAGAAATAGAGTCAGGAGAATAGAATCATAATGTTCCATCCATGGCCTACTTAGGTGAAAACTGTACCTCAACATTCCTGTGTTCCCCAGGACACAGAGTTGCCAGGATAGGAGGCTTCCTTCCCCATGTGCACTCGACTCTGTTTATACCTTGAACACCAAGTTTTGATGTGAAGGGAATACAAAGGTATTGGGACGTCTGTGTGATAATAAAATGCCCTCAGATCTGTGTTTGAAATGTGGTGACCTCTTGTCCTTGAGGGTGCAGCACACCTGAACGTGGCTGGCCCGTATCAAAACGTTCTGAAAAATTACCCCCAGAGGGAGTTGTAAAGGTTTAATGCCATAAATGTGCACAGATAATTAAAATACACCAGTACCCTTCACTTATACTACATAACAACTTATGTTCACATACTATACAGAAGAATTATTAATCAATACTATGAAATAGAAAAGAAAATATAATTCATTCAAAAGTTGAATGCATGTGAGGGTGCACACCTGAAATATCCCGTACTCTGAAAGCTAAGGCAAGAGTTTCACAATATTAAGACCAACAAAAACAACTGAGGAAAACCCCAACAGAAAATAAAAAAGAGTTGAGGATATAGCTCAACAATAGGACACCCTGATTTCAATTCCCCAAATCACAAAAAGGAAAAAAATAATACATATTTCTTATCAAAATAATTTTTTTAAATTTAAAAGTTGTAAAATATTAAGATAAAAATTTATTCACCAAATAATTCCATAAAAGGGTGCATAGAGAAGTGACAGGGTGAAATAAACTAAGTGCCTCACATATTAACACACACTTATAAAAAGACAGGCAAAGACAGATTGCAAAAAAAAATTAGGCAAAAGCCATAAACAGCCACTTTAATAGAGATATCTGGCCAGATATGGTGGTGCACACCTGTAATCCCAGTCGCTCGGGCAGCTGAGGCAGGAGGACTGCAACTTCAAAGCCAGCCTCAGCGACTTAGTGAAGCACCAAGCAACTCAGTGAGACCCTGTCTGTAAATAAAATACAAAATAGGGCTGGGGATATTGCTCAATGGTCAAGTGCCCCTGATTTTAATTTCCGGTACCAAAAAAAAAAAAAAAAAGAAAAAAAAAGATATATCTAAGTGTTCAATAATCATTAAAAACTAAACAAGTTTTTAATTTGGTAATGTAAAACAAAATCATATCATATACACAAATTAAATATTATTGATGTACATGATGTACATGTGGAATAAATGAATTCTCATAAATTGAATATAGAGTTTAAACTGTTATTATCCATTTGTAGAAACTGTTTTGTTATCAAGCATACATGATACACCCCCATCAGAATCAGAGACTGAAATTATAGCCCTGGGACATTAGAGGATATAGTTAAGTGCAATAAAAGGCCTATATAGGGCTGGGGTTGTGGCTCAGCGTTAGAGTACTTGCCTAGCACATTTGAGGCCCTGGGTTTGAACCTCAGCACCACATAAATACTAAATAAAAGTATTCTATACAACTATTTACAAAAGGACCTACATAAATCCAACCATACCAAGAAAAGTATTTAATGTGAGTGAATGCTACAATCAAACAAAAAGGTAGATGTCAAAATAAGAGACACAGATCACTTATAGGACCACTGTGTGCACAATGTGTGTGACACTGGAATTACACACAAGCATCCACAAAAAAAAACATATTAAGAAGGATCATTTTTAAAATATGATGAAATATGAGCCTCCTTACTCTCCCTCCATTCATGAAAACACCAAATAAATATCTACTCCTGTTTCGAGTTCCTCTTAAAGTTATAAAGGAACAACTGAAAAAAAAATGTGTACCATCAGATGAGTAGGAAGAATTGGAGTACACTTGGGCATTATCCTGCCTTCAGCAATGGGCCATATAACTGGTAACAATGCCCAAATCTAGTGTTAACCTGAATAAAGAAAGACTTATTGGGGTCATAAATATAGCATATTTAACTCTAAATTGTCTGTAGTTTGAATGTTAATTTATCTGGTGCACACAGAGGAAGGAAGTAGATATACACTGGAGAAAAAACTGTGGTTTTCTATGGCCATGCAAGATGTCTGGGCTTTATTCCATGGGACCAGTGCAGAAGAGGAGTTGAATCCCCAGGTTTTCTTTAAAGGAATTAGCCAGCATTTTCTGTGAAGTGAAAACTACTGTTGCTAATATTTGAGCTTCTATCTTCTACTTGCCTCTAATTTAATAGGATTCATGGGTTATTCATGAATTTAATATAAACCTATTAATACATTCCACTTTTTATGTGTCAGTTTCACATATTATATCTTTCGAGCAATTGGTCCATTTAATCTATGGTATCAACTTTGTGGGAATTGGGATTTTCATATTATGTTTATAATGATGTCTCCTCTTTCACTTCTGATGAGAAATCTGTGTTATCTTCTTTCCCCTGATTAGCCTAGCTAGAAAATTATTAGTTTTATTAGTTTTTGGTTTTGCTAATTTTCCCAATTTCCTGTTTTCAATTTACTTATTTTTGATTAAATTTGTTCTTTTAATAATTTCCTAAGACAGAATCTTATACTGATATTAGATCCTTCGTTAATATACACACACAATGCTATAAATTTTCCTGTAGGCATCAATTTCACTTTACCCCACTGAATTTGATAAACTACATTTTGTTTTCATTTATCCCAAACTATTTTTGAATATTCAAATGCACATTGGTCAAAATAACCCATGTTATTGAGAATTACCCTAATATTGTTAATCTTCGGTATTTTAGAATTTTTCATCTGTCATTTCTTGCTTAATTTCTTTGCAGTCTGACACCATTTTTATCATTTTTTAAAAAATTTATTGTATTGTATGGCCCAAAATGCAGTCTATAAAATGTTTCATATGAACTTGAAAATAATTCATATTATGCCATTGAGTGATGGATGTCAACTGCATATAGTTGATTGATGGTATTATTGAACTCAGTTATGTTCTTACACCACATAAAGATACAATAAAGGTATTGTGTCCAACTGCAAATAAAAAAAGTGTTAAAAAAATACCTTGTACAACCCGAACTGTCAAAAATCTTACTCTTAAGCTGAGTGGATTGGTGCATTCCTGTAATCCAAGCAGCTCAGGAGAACTGCAAGTTTGATGTCAGCCTCAACAATTCAGTGAGGACCCACACAACTTAGTAAGTTGTCCATCTCAAAAACAAAACGGCCTGTAGCTAGGTGCAGTGGCACATGCCTGTAATCCCAGTAGTCCAGAGGCTGAGACAGGAGGATCATGAGTTCAAAGCCAGCCTCAGCAAAAATGAGACACTAAACAACTCAGTGAGATCTTGTCTCTAAATAAAATACAAAATGAGGCTGGGGATGTGACTCAGTGGTCGAGTGCCTCTTAGTTCAATCCCTGGTACACCCAAAAATAAAAATAATAAAAAAATAAAATATAATAAAAAGTGTTGTGAATGTGGTTCGGTAATAAATTGAGTTTGACCCCCAGTACTGAAACAAAACCTTCCTCTTAGACAAATAATAGAGAAAAGCTGTAAGCTATAAAAATTACTGCTGAGATAGGTAGGTAGGTATAAGCAAACTTGATGAACTCAAACTTATTTGAAGGTTCCCTTTGAAAGAAGTACTTGCACTACTGTTACTTTTAAAGCTGATACTTATTACACAGGACAGAAATGTACTAAAATGTACTAAACCTCAAGCCCCAATTTCAACATTTGTTTACCCTGACATCTTAAAACAGCTAATTCAGACACACACACACTCTCTCTCTCTCTCTCTCTCTCTCTCTCTCTCTCTCTCTCTCTCTCTCACACACACACACACACACACACACAAACACTTTCTCTGTAACACACACACTTACACCAAGCAAGCATTTTCTTCATAGCACATGGAGAACATGATAGAATACTATTAGGATTAAAAGGCTCAGAGAAAGGGGAAATTATTTCTAATAATTCAGTAATTACAATACAGGACAGTCCACATTGCCAGATTTAAAAGTTTGTAAAAAAACAAAAAACACAAACAAAAAACTCAACCCCTGTATTTTGGTGTTTTATAAACAGCAAATATAAACAATAAGCAACTATACTGAAGGACACTTACCACATACTTTGTTGAATATTTTGTGCATCTAATTTATATACCTTATGCATGTTATTTACTGCTTCAAAGTTTTCTAAAAGTTTAAATGGTAATGGTAATGGCAGAACAATTACAAATAAATTAATATAAACTGGCCCAAAGTAATTTTATATAGTGAAAATAATCAACAACACGTACATTATTTAAAGGCTGCTTACACTTTTAGTCTTGAATCATAATTCAGAATAACAAAGGATCTAACACAGTACAAACCCATTAGAGATCAGTGAGACCTCGTCTTTACTAGAGAAAATTTCAAACTGTGAATACTCTGTTGTATTCTTATTTAACAACTTTTCAAACTAGTTAAAATGAGTCTAAAGTGAGAGAAAAATAGTAAATGAGGAAAAATTATACACTAACATAATTTTCTATTAACTACTAATATTAAAATAAGTAAACACAACATTATTCTTAGTAGTGAGTGCCAAGTTTTAAGAACTAGCTAGGATAGACAGAATTACTGAATGATTTCTTCAAAATAATGAAAAGAAATGGTATGATGTTTGTTCCAAATGCCACTTATGCAGTAAGCTTCATCATACCAGTGAAATGTTAAATTCTCCACATAAATGATAACAGTAATGATCAAATGTAACTTAGATAACAGAAAACTTTATGGTTACTGATAAAGCCCACATAGACTCAAATCAGATTTTCCAATTAAGTGATTTATAGGAGTATTTATACTATCAGAAATGCTTACTTCTCCATTTAAACATTATTCCATTGCTAACAGAATTGTTATAATAGATCTCTAATAATTTGCACAAACTGAGTCTCTACTCTTGTGAAAACAGCACCATTGTGTAAGACTGTGTGTGTGGGGGGGGGCAGGGGGGCTTGGTTCTCAAGACTCACTCCTTCCCTCAGTCAGAAATTTGATGTTACACACTGATTTTGTTAGAACAAGGAATTTTACTAATATCTACTTACATACTATCATAATATACAAATCTAAGAATGAACATTTTCCCCAATATATCATGTTCGTATATAATGCAAAAACTACAGAACCTGTCACATGACTGCTCAGTCCCAACTACTGAAACTGTGGAGACTTTTCCCACCAAACCTGAGAATGGTCCCAGTCTGACGTACACTACTATCTAACTAAAGTCTTGATCACAGACAGGTATTTACACTCAAGGCAGTTTATATCTACAATGTATAAATGGCAGTGGAATATTTACCAAGTGTATAAAAAAAGGAAATATTTAAGGTCATGAAAATTCCAGTTCCAGTTTTTAAAATTAAAACTAAAATGACCCTTTTTTAATGTTATTTTCAAAGTTAAGAATAAACCCAGAAATGTTTCCTGAGAATTAGTGTTACCAGAAGGCATTTTATTTAATAACAGTACTGATATCCACTTTATAAAACATTCTCATATTTTCTAATCAACATTCATGGTACCCACTTTAATATCAATACTCTAACATATTCAAATTCTCACAAATTAGATTGTCATTCTTTTTCCAACTGTCTGAATGATTTGTGAAGCTAACCAAGTCAATAAAATTAAATCACGATAAAGGTTTATTTAATATATTTAGTATGCTATCTTTCTTCTGGTGCAGGCAGAAGGAGACCTTTGCTCAAGTGTTATTCATTATATTTAATATTGGTAGATATTAGGAATTAATTCCATTTCCTTTGAATTACACTAAATTGTTTCATCTAATATAAGAGTAACCATATATCATGACTTTGCTGAGACAGGTCTAATGGCTTAGAAAAAACTTAGATGTAAAACAAAAGATCAGAACAAAAATTGTCACAGAAGAACAAGATTAATGGACACGGAAGAATTTACTGTTTTAAATGATACATTCGATAAGATAAATAAAAAATGTGCAATATTAATTTTAGAGCACCTTTTAATATATGTAACAAATTAACATTTGGTGCATTTTTCACCTCTGAAACTTTCTTTTCTTTTTTAGAGAGAGAGAGAGAGAGAGAGAGAGAGAGAGAGAGAGAGAGAGAGAGAGTGTTTTTAATATTTATTTTTTAGTTTTCGGTGGACACAACATCTTTATTATTTATTTTTATGTGGTGCTGAGGATTGAACCCAGTGCCCCACTCATACCAGGCGAGTGTGCTACAGCTTGAGCCACATCCCCAGCCCCACCTCTGGCACTTTGTATCATCTAATGTTTTCATGAGTATCCTTGAAGTCCGTAAATTATTTAATATCTCCCCCTTCTTTATGCATGAAATAAAAATCTGGGATTTAAAAAGTACTAACTTCATACAAAGGAGGGCTATTTGATATCACTATTTCTGTTTTACTGCTACAGATTAACAATGAGCAACATTGAGATCAACAGTTTTACAATTCTCTGACCATCTCATTTACTAAGCATCAGAAACTAAACATAATTTCTTCAATAGAGTTTGTATACATGCACATGAGTCCTATTGCTATTTCAGCACTGTAAACAATATATAAAAAATTAAATCTCAAATTGCAAAAGTTAAAGAAAAATTCTACTTGATATAACAATTAGTAATAGGAAAATGTATTAATAATTCACAAAAATAGTTTACCCATTATTTTTCCTAAGAGAATCATATATAACTATTCTGTTACTTGAATTTAATAACTTCATAATTTTGGCAAATTTTTAAGCAAACTGACACATCAGAATACAAAACAGAAAAATATCAATCAATTTCAGGAAAGAAAAATTATAAGTCTTTTCTACAAAAGACTTATAAAGATCTAAATGGCTATAATTCCTCTATCTATTTGCAGAAACACATAATGGAATCTTTATAAATCTGCCATGTATATCAATATCTCCATAAATATATACAGATATAGATATGACACATTAATGGCAAATGATTTGAACAGTGTGTGGGACCAGCAGAGCTTTATCAGACCATGGCATTATATGTACCCCGCATTTTTAAGAACTGAATGATGAAAGAAGGTCCCCTAGCAACAATCTGAGGTGGAAGGTGACTGAGTGGACAGTTCTCAATACTCATGATTGTAAGCTTGCTGCAGAGAGCCAGCTCAAAAGGAAGGCTATGTAGGTTAGGGTTGTCATTCAAATACAGTTCTTCAAGGTTTTCCAGTTTACCTGTTTTATTTTTTAAAATCAATAATTCAAAAAAAACCATTAGTTACTATACAAAGGTGCAAGTGGGAATTAATATATAATACATATTTCCCACTCTTCTCTCCATTTTAAAACACTCAGAACCATCAATCTCAAACTTCACTACATATACAACTTATCTGGGGAGATTTTCTAAAACCCTGATGACCAGGTCACACTCCATAACAATTTATTCAGAACCTCTTCTTTTATGCGTGGTTTTTAGAAAATGCTCCAACTCTAGAGATCTTTTTGAGACAGTTTGGCATTCATATGTGTGTTGGTGTATGTGTGTTTGATACACATCTTTCATGAAGAAAGTTACCACATATTTCGTAGGTAAATGAAAATAAATTCATGTAGTCTTTCAAAAAGTTTCCTTACACGATTATGCTTATTTTACACATAAGAAGTTCCAGTCTTCCAGCAAGGGTTTGTGTGGATTATTCAAAGACATAAAACTAAAAAGTGAGAGATTCAGATTTTAAATTGCTATCAATCTCCAAAACCATTGTTGTTTTTTTTTGTTGTTGTTGTTGTTGTTGTTGAACCTTTGTTTTTTATATATTTATATGTGGTTCTGAGGATCAAACCCAGTGCCTGATATATGCTAGGCAAGTGCTCTGCCACTGAGCCACAATCCCAGCTCCCAAAAAATATTCTTAATTACTAACCCAATATTGTTTTAAGCACATTATAGATGGCAGAACAGTATACATAGAATTATTAATTTAAGAACTCACAGTTATTCACTATGTGACCTTAACTAACTCTGTGTAAAATAGTATTACAACCTTCACTTATAAAATTAAAGGTGGTCATAATTATATGAGATAATGGATATAAAAAGATTTGGCAAAATTCTAAAATGCACCCAAATATTAATATTAATCAATTATTATTGAGCCTAAATCCCAATAATAATAATTTGTTTCAAGTCTGTGTGATTTTTCAAATTTAGCAAAAACAGAAAATAATTCTTTTAAATTAAGATTTCATAAAACACACCTTATTGGAAATAAAAATATACCATACTATATTAAAAAATACAATATTAATCACAATAACACATGGGGAAACAATCAAAGCACCCACTAACATTAAGTATCAGTACTCCATAAAAAAACTCACAAGGCTAATATAACCTCAGCTTACAAAACCAGATTTATCTGAAATACTGTGTGAAAATACAACAGGTAATTACTAGTAGAGTTAATAATACATAGGGCTCCTACCAATTTCCTTAGGAAGATGATTAAGCAGGTTATCTCCAAGGCTTAGATGTGTGAGATTGGTAAGGTAACCAATGCTTCTGGGAAGAATGGTCAACTGGTTGTTTGTCAAGACTAAATTCTAAAAAAAATAACAATTAAAAAGTTATATACACATTTCCTACAACTATATAAATTTAAAATAATACTTCCACAAAAAATAAAATAACAGGGAAATTAAATCAGATGAGACTTAATAAGTTACAGGATCTTCTTTCAAAAATTATCATTTGCTAGAAATATAAAAGGAGATTATGTGAACTTAAAACTCAGCCCTAATCCTATAATAGAAAAATCTATCTGGTCCAAGAATTAAAAAATGGTGAAGAGTTAGAAAGATGAACTCCAAAAACTCCAATCATATACTTATAAAGCCCCTGACATGATTCACCTGTAAATCTTTAAGATAACCAATTTCATTTGGCAAGGATTCTAATTTGTTCTCCTCTGTATCCAACTCTCTTAACTTCTTAAGGTTTCCAAGACCTTGGGGAAGCTTCTTTAGAAGATTGTTTGATAATATTAGAACCTACAGAGAAATAATTGACAGTTTGATAAAACATGATATGGAATTTTATAAATATATATATATGTATTTCATTTTTATATCAGACATATATATGACAACTGTGTGGCTTAAAAATTTATAAGCAATGATAATTTTCCAAACAATAAGTATTAGGATAGGTAACATTTGATTAAATTACATAAAATATTTAAATTACCACTCTAAAAACTTTCAAACCCAGTAGAGTTATTGGAAATAATTTTTAATGTCAAAATTAAACTAAAAATTTGACTATAACTAAATGATAAAAAATTTAAAAACATTAAATTTATCATGAATATCATATAGTTAGTTAATCTATCTGATACTGAAAAGTTGCAAATGTCTATGAAACCACCTGTTGTAAACAATCACTTAAGGAAGGTCACAACTGACAATCCACAGTATTTATAATTTGTGGTATTTAATACATTTCAAGCATTCTAAAAAAATAAAATTGGGGGAGGGAGGAAGATGTCCTTGTTTTGTAACAAATTATAAACTACCAGAGGAGTAGGAGTCAATAATGCAATGGGGTTTTGAAACAAGCACTAAGAAGAAAGGTGTTCAGAGACTTCTAGCTAATTTTATATCTTCTTATTTCACCCATGCTTTCAATCACACAATACTATTTCATCTTACCAAATTAAATAAACAAGATTTAAAAAAACACGATATAGGAAAATTTTTTAAAAGTTGAAGTACTATTAGTAAGCTTTACTCATCAAAAAGATGAAAACTTTAGGGACTCAGGCAAAAGTGATCATCCCTGACTAAGAAGGTGAAAATAAGATGGATCTTTATTCATGTGGATGAATTTTTAAAGAAAAAAGAGGATGAGAAGAGTTAGATGCTGGAAACAACTGGAATAAACATACAGACCTGAAAACATGCTAGATTTCCAACAAATAGCAGGTGAGTGATTTAGGATGGAAATTAGGTCAACATCATACAGTAAAAGGTTCTAAATGCCTGTCTCAGTTATCCATAATTATTATGGTAAACAAGATATGGTTTTTAAAAAGAATTCAGAAAAATAGCCTAAAGATGCTAAATTTTAATACCCCTTCCTTCAAAGTTATATTAGAGAATTCAAACCTACCACCTTTTAGTGGGCAATGGTAATACTGAACCTAGACTAATTCATATTCAGTAGTATTAAATATTAATGATTAGTATTCAGAAGTATTGAGTCTAGACTAATTGATCCAATCCTGCATCGTCCTAACAAGGTCATATGTTTAAAAGAGTTCTTATTATCATCACTTTTAATTAAGATCTTCAAAGAGAAATCACTTATTTTATATAAGTAGATAATTGAGAAAGAGACTGAGAAGTTTAAAATGCTCACTAATACACTCACCTGAAGAGAAACAAGACCAGATAAATCCTCAGGGATCATTATTAGCTGATTATTGGCTAAATTCAATTCTATCATGATGGTCCAAGTTCCAAAGTCCAATGGAAGTAATGTTAACTGATTGTCCTGGCAAAGACAAAATGCAGCATTTCATGTGGAACCATTAAAACAAAGCTCCATGTGTACAGTCTTTTGGGAAAAATCTTAAACCTTATTCCCCTTCTTGATATCTAAATCAGGGATTTACAACCAGCAACTAAAGCATCGATTTTCCAAGATTGTTGCATAGTACCGAGCTTTTGCTTTGAAGTTAAAAAGGAAGTTTGTTTCCTATGTGAATATGAGTAATGGAAATATAAAAATACTACACCAAGAAACCACTTCAGAGTTCAAAGATAATAGTCATAAATTTGATGTTTTATTTCACAATAATGTTTAGAAACCATTGGAGAAAATGTGACTATTCAAATTGAGATATGAACACCATGAAAGAAGATACATGGCCAAAAAGGAAACCCAGGTGAGCTCAGGAATGGAAGACATGCTGAGAAAAAAAAAGAGGACACGGATGGGGATGTAGCTCAGTTGGTAGATTGCTTGCCTCCCATGCACAAGCCCCTGGGTGTGATCCCTAGCACACACACCCTCACAAAAGAGGAAGACATAATACATTCATCACTAAATAATAAAAACATGATGGAGTGCTATGATAATAATTAAGCATTTTAAATTACCTTTTTCCTGCTTTTACATGTTCACTTTTTTATATTTTGGATTGAATCCAGGGGCACTTAACTACTAATCCACATCCCCAGCTATTTTTTAAATTTTATTTAGAGACAGGTCTCACTGCATTGCATAGGGCCTCAGTAAGTTGTTCAATCTTCCTATATCAGCCCCCTAACCTGCTAGAATTACAGGGTGTGCTACCATGCCCATCAAATTCAACCCTAAATAAACTATTACAATGATAATGGAAGAGGGTGATATCACCTTTGTCTCAGTTGGGTATCAATGTGCCAATATGTTAACCAATTGGTCATGGATTTCTTTTACATTTTTTAATAAATATTTTAGTTGTTAATGGACCTTTGTTATTTAATTTATTTATATGTGGTGCTGAGAACCAGACCCAGTGCCTCCCACATTAGGCAAGCACTCTAACATTGGGGCACAAACTCAGTCCCATCTTTTATGTTCTTTTGTTAGTGTATATTTCTAATTTTTTTCTGCAACATTCATGGATCCTTGTGTCTTTTTACACAAAATCATCAATATAAGAAATCCCAATAAGTGAATATATATTTAAAAATCCAGCTTATATTTTCTAAATTGAAACTTATTATTTATTAAAAATATTTAATATTGTCTACCCATGCCCAGACTACCAATAGGTACAGTATGATTAAGTATTTTTATTAAGAAATATTTACTATAGGTGCTTATATGAGGAAGAATACAACAAGCTTCATTTTGATTTTTTTCAAGAGAAAGTTTTGTGTAACCTTTATCAAGTTTGAATAGAAATTTAGGAAAAGTGCTATAAAGTGTTTTGTTCTTTTACTAAAAACAACAATCCTTTCCAAGCTAACATACTGTAATAATGTCAAATTCATAAAAGTGTATAATCAAATATAAAAACTAATTAATATTGGGATCACTATGTTCTAAATCTATTATTACAAAATGAAAACACAGAATTAATATTATTTACCACTACATTACTGTTACTGCATATATTAATTATGTAACTATATTAAAATTTTTGTTTGTAATAGGATTTTGAATTTATATGACTTCAGTAATTATGTGCTTCCAAATTACCATAAAAGATACATGCTATATTTATGACAAAGTATAGACAGAGTCAAGAAATTGTAAATTTAAATTATAAAGAACAATAATTGTGTGACTGGTTCATCAAAGACAAAAAGATATTGAATGATATAATATAAAGAACCCTCTACCTAGATTAAAAAAATCTAGGAAGCTGAATTTCTGCCTCAGCCATGAAATAGCTGTATGGCCAAATAGACTGTTTTCTCTGTGTAGAAAGTTTACTAAAAATTAAATCACTGGGCTAGATAAATCACCATTTCTTCACCTCTTTCACAGTAAACTATTATAAACGTGAGATCCTTTCACTGGACAGTATAGAGATAAGAAATAAAAAGAACTGCAGATCAGAATTACTTACAGGTAGTCTTTAAAGAGATAAATTTTAGAAAACACTGACTATATATGTACACATAAATACTTAAGTATTTACTGTATTTAATCATACTCTAAACAGCTTTAAACTTTATGTATGCAAAGAATTTTTTATATGCTGTGACTTCCTAATTCTTAATAAACTAAGACTATTGTAACTGGTATTTAATATTCTTCTGTATCTGAGCATCAATTTTGGTGGCTCTGCAGTATTCCACTTTAAAAATTTAAATCCCTAAGAGTAATAATAATTTGGTACCTTTAAAACTGTTCTGCAATAAATATACCTACAAATATACTTTAATAAAATCTCATGATTAATTCTTGAGGACAAATTCCTAGGGTATTATACACAATTCTAAAATACTTTTTATCTGATAAACACTGCCCCCAAGGGGCTGGGGTTGTGGCTCAGTTGTAGAGTGCTTGCCTAGCATATGTGAGTCACTGAGTTTGATTATCAGCACCACATGTAAATATATAAAATAAAGGCCCACTGACACCTAAATATCTCCCCCACTGTGTGTCTGTGTGTGTGTGTGTGTGTGTGTCCCCTAAGTAGACTTCATCAACAAAGTAAAATGACACATAACCCACATCATTAGAGACAATAGAATATCAATGCATTAGTAATTCCTCCTTTACTCCTGATACAAAAAGTTTACCTTCATATTTAGTTTTCTTAATGCTTTTGCTCTAGAGAAAATTCCATATGGGATTTTATTGATTTGATTGTGTTCCATGTTGAGGGAACAGATGGTGAAAAACTGAGCTGGACCACCCACTGGATATGACTGGAAGTAATTTCTAGCCAAGTTCAAATTGTTCAGTTTCACAAGACTGCATAAAAGGCTCTGTTAAAAAAACCAAGCATAAATCTAAATTAGAACTGAAAAAACTTCATTTGAATAGAACAGCAAATTCTAAACACAAATGCCTCAAGGCCTTGCAGGAAAGGATCTACAGAAACAGATCAGGCTGGTTCTGCGACACTTCCTCCAGACAGTCAGTACTCAGTTCCAGCCAGCTGTTGTCCTGCCTCATGGAAACTGTGAAGTCAGTGCACTCAGATTTTTCAGATTTCACAAGAAATCAGGAATTTTTCCCTTTTTTGAATTGTTTGGCTTTAGTTTATTTAAATCACTCTATAATATAAAGTGCACATTATGACTGAGAAGTATCTCAAGGTGGCTAGTTTGAGAGTGCTATGCCACTTACTGTAACAAACCCTATATAAGTTTTAGCTATATAACTATCTAAATTAGTATTAAGATTAACATTAGTATTAAGAGTAAGCTGGAGTTTTAGCTCAGTAGTAGAATACTTGCCTTGCGCACGTAAGACCTTGAGTTTGATCCTCAGCAGCACGTAAAAATAAATAAAAATAAATAGTAAAAAATTAACATAATTCCTGTTACAGTATAAATCATTATTCAATAATTTAATGGTTCTTTAGGAATACTAAATTCAGAAGCTGATTATACTTCTTGATATACTATAACACATTCCTTTTTATATGGTACAATTTGAAGGAATACAAGTACCTATTAAGCAAGTACTTACTAAACACGTAAACTCATATGGTCCTACTTTAGTTTCCCACTATATAAATAAACTGCTAAGTGTGTAAATATAAAGAAATCTCTGCCTTTAAGAACATTAAACATTTTTAGAGATATAAAGCACAGATAGGAAGCACTTAGAAAATAATGCACAATTGGTATATCATCAATAATAAATCACACAGAATAGGTGCTCATTATTTAGGCTGGATCAAGGAAGAGCAACATTAGTAGCCCCTGGAAGGGTGTTAGAAATGGAGACTCTGGGCTGACTCCCACAGAATTAATATGCATTACAACAAACTGCTCTGTTGACTTGCATACCAATATTTAAGAAATACTGTTTGTTATTGGTTATTCAAATAGTTTTGAATCAGTCTTGCCTTATCATTTAATAGCTTGTGATTTGGAGCAAACTATTTTTCTTTCTTCCTTTTTCTCTTTCTTTATTTTTTGGTACTGGGGATTGAACCCGGGGTTCCTCCACCTATGAACTATATCCGTGGCATTTTTCTTTGAAATTATCTTAGAGTTTCACTAAGCTGCCCAGGCGAGCCTTGAACTTGTGATCCTACTTCAGCCTTCCGAGTAGCTGGGATTGCAGGTGTGCACCACTATTCCTGTTTGGGTAAACTGTTGTATTAATACTTGATTTATT
This sequence comes from Callospermophilus lateralis, assembly GCF_048772815.1. Classification (NCBI taxonomy): domain Eukaryota; kingdom Metazoa; phylum Chordata; class Mammalia; order Rodentia; family Sciuridae; genus Callospermophilus; species Callospermophilus lateralis. The sequence continues at coordinate 108,933,630 of NC_135318.1, read as the reverse complement.
CACTTTTGAAAGGATAATGCCTTACTTTATGGGTTGTAGTAAGGCAAGGGAGACAAAATACACAAACAGTTTTACCATACCAACATATAATAACTGCTAGAATTTTAGAACCCCTATTTAATTCCAAAGTAAACAAGAAATACTAGAATACTTAGAAATGCAGAAAATAGACTGCAATGAAATTTTGAAAGATCAAAAAAGAAATCAGAATTCAGAACAGGAAAAAAACCAATCTAGATTAAATAAAAATATAAGCAAAAAGAAACAAAGCCCACTGAGAGTATGTGGGTTTAAAATACCATTCAAAATTCAGCTGTCGGTCCTCCACGAAGGCTTGGTACCTGAGATGTCAGTTATGGCAATATAAAAGGAAGGAAGAAAATAACTATAGAATTGAAAGTGAATTATCTATTTAATAAATATTTGATTTTCACACTAAACATTAAAATCTATCCTTAGCATCTATTTTTGCACACAGACAAAATGTGAGCACAAGAACAATGCTTAAGAAAACCTTATATGACAATTCAAGAAAAATGTCTTTAATCTGCTTTATCACAAACAAGTTTTATTGAGACTCATTGCAAAAATATTCTTCTTAAAACTGACAAACTGCTGAACTGGTATTCTTCTATGACAAAACATTGATATTTTTTTACACTAAGAGTACAAGAAGGCTTCTCTTCAACACATTTTTTTTAAATTTCGTAGTTGTAGACGGATAGAATGCCTTTATTCTATTTATTTTATTTTTATACGGTACTTAGGATGGAACCCAGTGCCTCACACGTGCTAGGAGGCAGGCGCTCTTCCACTGAGCCACGCCCACCCTCTCCCTGCATCACTTAGGTCCCACTGTGAAGCACAGCTGTCGGTCTGTCCTTACAGTCACATATATCTGGATTCCTATCTCAGGTCTTCTACTCATCAATTTCGCCAACTTTGGTAAACTGATTAGATAATCTCTCTCCCATATTTTCAAAAAAATGTTTATGGTAACAAATCTGACAAAAATAAAACCATCTGTCTTTCCCCCCTATCTATTCAATAAGAATATTCCCAACAAATCATAGGAAGATACTGAATATAAAATAATACATGTAGAGCTCCTAGCTTCATGTCTTGAGCATATGTGCTTAAAGTTCTAGTTTCATTTCCTTATGTGTATTTAATCTTGCTAAGTGAAATATGCTAGTCTCAAAAATTAAAGGGTCTAATGTTTTCTCTCTCATATGAGGAAGCTAAAGCAAAATAAGGAAATGAAGGAAGAGATGATTAGTTTCATAAAGTAAAGGAAAGGTCAGTAGACTAGAAGGAGATTGAGAGGGTGAATGGAGGGAAGGATAGGGGCATGCAAAGCAATTTTAAAGTCATGCTGTATACATATATAAACATAACATAAGCTATTTCAATTTTATGTATAAGTAGAAAGAACCCTCAAAAGTGAACAAGTACATGAGCAAAAGAAAATCACTAGCAAACAGGAAGCAAAATGGGGGAAGGGGCATGGGAAGTAAAGGAGAGGAGCCTGAACTAATTCCTTGCATGTATGAGTTTGTCAAAAGTAACCCAAGTACAGCGTATAATTGTAATGGGGCAATGCGTGCATGTGCACAGACACACGCACGCACGCACACGCACACACACACACACACACACACACACACACATATATATAGATATATATACGCATATATAAGCTTCCCCTCACTGACAATAAAACTGGGGCAATATATACACACACATTTAAATGGAATTTCCACTTTTTGAATTTTGATATAGACCCAGTCTTTATACTTATGTATATGGATATATATTAAAACCAGTCATTCTTAATTAAGCTCACAAACCATGTCCAAATATAATCTCAAAAAAAACTAGTCAATGTGCTAATTACTTACCCTCTTATGGATACAAGTCATTCATTAGCAAGAGGGGTGACATTAAACAAAAGAACCTCATACATTTTGATCATGTGAGAATTACTATGATCAAAGACAGAAACCCAGATATTCTGGTTCTCAGAGCTGTATCTAGTATCTGTGGATTTACTCCTTACCCCATTCCACCTGCTGCCTGCAGAAGTGCTCTTTTGTCATAGGTGAGATCCTGTCTAGCAGTCTTGATGAACTGATGCCGTCTAGAAACTGCAATGGTGGGGAACTCATTTCCTCTCCACCCACCCATACTGCAGATTGAACCCAGGCGCACTCTTACCACTGAGCTAAAATCTCAGCCCTTTTTATTTTTTTTTTTAATTTTGAGATAAGGTATCATTAAATTGCCCATGATGGCCTTAGGCATGCAATCTTCCTGCCTCAGTCTCGGGAGTAGTTAAAAACAAGCACCACTTTGCCTGGTTGAAATTCATCTTTCAACCCTGGCCAAGTGTTTCATGAAAATTCAGATACACAAATTTACTGTGTGTGTGTGTGTGTGTGTGTGTGTGTGTGTATCTACATTTTTAATCATTAGGGAAGAAAAAAAATTTGCAAAAGATCTATCAATTCTTAAGTCCACATTCCATTCTTTTCTTAGAATATTATGCTTGAATAAACATAAGCAAACATTTATGAGTAAAATTCCCTTTCATTGTTGAGAAACACAGTTTAAAAGAGTGTTATGTTATACCCAATTACTACCAACACAAAATAAATAAAAAATGATTTAATATATACAAACAAGCCAAGTTAAAAGTAACATTTATGTAACAAAATGAAATTAAACCTGTCTCCCTCTGTACAAAATGAAATTAAACCTCTCTCTCCCCCTCTGTACAAAACTCAAATCAAAGTGGATCAAAAACTTAGGCATTAGAATAGAGACCCTCATCTTACTAGAAGAAAAAGAAGGCCCTAGTCGTCACCATGTTGACCAAGGATCTGACTTCCTTAACAAGACCCCTAAAGTGCAAGAAGTAAAAGCAAGAATCAATGAATGAGATAGACTCAAACTAAAACATGTCTTCTCAGCAAAAGAAACAATCAATAATATAAAGAGAGGTCCTAGTGATTGGGAAAATATCTTTACCGCATGCATGTACAATAAAGCATTAATGTCAAAAAACTTACACACACAAAAATAACCCAATCAATAAAAGGTCTAAGGTACTGAACAGACACTTCTCAAAAGAAATACAATAAAAAAAATGACAAAATGTTCAACATCTCTAGCAATTATAGAAAGGCAAATCAAAACTACTTTAAGATTTCATTTCACTCCAGTCAGATTGACAATGATCAAGAATAAAGGCAAGAAGTTATGGCAAAGAGATAGTGAAAAATGAACACTCATACATTGCTGGAGTGACTGTAAATTGGTGCAGCTACTATGGAAAGCAGATGGAGATTCCTAAGAAAACTTGAAATAGAACCACCATTTGACCCAGCTATCCAACTCTTTGGTTTATACTCAAAGGATTTAAAATTAGCATCCTACAGTGACACAGCCATGTCAATGTTTATAGCAGTTCAATTCACAATAGTTAAACTGTGGAACCAATCTAGGTGTCTTTCAATAGATGAATGGCTAAATCAAATGTACAATGGAATATTACTCAGCCCTAAAGAAGAATGAAATTATGGCATTTTCCAGTAAATAAATGGAGCTTTAGAACATCATGATAAGCAAAATAAGCCAATCCCCAAACACCAACGGCCAAATGTTTTCTCTGATATGTTGATGGTAATTCAAAATAAGGAGGGGGCACTAGAAAAAGTACTTTAGTTTACCTTACATTAGGTAGATGGGAGTAAAGAGAGGGGAGGGGTTAGGGAGATAGAAAGGATGACACCAACATTTTTGCCTTATGCACATATATGTCTGTATTACTCATGTGATTCTATAACCTGTAAAATCAGGGCTTTGGCTGTAGCTCAGTGGTAGAGCACTTGCCTGGCACATGTGAGGCACTGGGTTCAATCCTCAGCACTACAGAAAATAAATAAACAAAAATAAAAGTACTGTGTCAGTCACATGGAAAAATCAGTAAAATGATAAATTATACGAATCTATGTATATAAAAGTGCACAAATGCATTCTACTGTCATGGAAAACTAATTTAAATTTTTTTCAAAAATTAAAAAGTAATGTTTAAAAATGAATGTTTTTGGTGATTCTAATATACTAAATACTTTTAATATTACTGCATTGATAAGGGTAATAATTTGTGTCACATTAGAGTTGCAGCTAACATTAATTTTAATAACAAGTAGTATGTTCTATCAAGGTAGTTCTTGCCATTTATCCTCTTTCTACAGTACATTTTTATAAGGAACTGAGCAGGACAGATGAGATTTAAAACCAGCCATACAGCTTTTCCTTAATATTTTTACTGCCATTGCCCAAAATGACATAAGAATGTGCTAAGGGAACTATAGCACACTAATTTTCCTTCTGATTTTTACCTTATTTATATTAAAAAAGCTTCCCTGTATCCTTTCTTTCCTCTTTTGAATTCTATTTTAGTGCTAGCTATATAGGATGCTCATTATTTAAACAATTTCAGTCACCAAATTATGTCCCCAGCTATAAAGATTGGTTAGTTTTCCCTAAATTATCTTGAAGGCTTATTTCAATCCAGTCATGTTTTCTCTCATCCAATCCTTACCTCTGGTAAAGCAGAAATGTTATTGTTCTCCAAATTTAAGTCTTCAAGTGCACTGCAGTTTGCTAGTGATCTGGGTATTGCTGACAGTCTATTGTATCTCAGACCAAGACGATATAAATGAGACAGGTTGCCTGGAAATATAAAATGAACCTCTTTACTGTCACAGGCTATCCACTGGATTACAAGATTCTTATCTTCTAGAACCAAGGAACTTGTATAAGAAAAATAATCAAATATGCAGCTATACTTTGTTAAGTGTCCTATTGAAAATCATTGTCATCTTTTAACAACTTAATCTTTAGAACCAACTTGTGACAAGAAGTTACACAGATTGGGCATCTCTAATGTGAAAATCTGAAGTGCTCCAAGATCAATAACTTTCTGAGCACCATACACAAATACATCTACATTAATGAAATCTAAGCAAATCCTGCTTAAGAACATATTAGCCACTAATGAGTACAATAAAAATAGCATTTTATTTTCCAGGCATTTTCTAGTTTTATTGTCAGTACGAGAATACACATGAGCTACACAGATGGATATAATGACATCTACTATCATAAAAGATTCAAATCAAATTAAACTTACCAAATAACATATATAAGAAAAAAAGTTTCTTTGATATAACTGTTGCTGTGACATTATTACACAGTGTAGATTAAAATGTCAGATGTTGCCTTTACTTTTAAATGTTCTTTTCCAATGTTAGAAGACATAGAAATGATTGTCTGGTCTCTAGGTCACACTTATGATTTTAGTGACAAATACTTGTGGGCTTTCAATTTTCAGAACCTTCTAGTATCTGTCCATTTCTTTCTTTACGGTTTGATCATTTTTTAAAAATTGTTGTATGATAAACTTTCTTTTTGATGTTTATAATGCTTGCATAAAGGGATGATAGCATACATTAAGTTGATGGCATAAATTACGCGTTGGAACTTAAGAGGACAGTCATTATGCTTCATAACCTTCTTTCACTCATTCATTGGCTTCTTTCCCTCTTGCTGAAGAAAGTTACATGAAAATGATTAACTGGTACAGTTTTACTTTCTACATTTATAAAAATTAGTCATTGGCTGTAATAAAAAATCTCATGAGTCTATACTATAAATCCAGTCAACTATAATGCAGAAAAGCAGCAATCATCTCAGTTCTTCCTAGTATAACTATTGTTAGGCTCATGCACATCACTTTCCTTCAACAGGGTTGGTAAACTGAGCCCAAAAGTATTCTAGTTCCAATTAATTAATATTCCAGCAGGAATAAAATAGTATACAAAAATCAAGATTAAAAATTACCATTTAGGAAACATTAAGTGTGTTTTGTCTTTAATGTATCTTCTCAATTAACTAAGGAAATCCACTAGCATCTTTTTGATGACACTCTGGTAAACTGCATCCATTTTGAAGGGGAGAAGGGAACGGAGGGCTTGGGTGACTTTTCAAAGCTCCAGGGAAGTTAGTGGTTAGTAATACAGGCAAAATATTTACTTCAAGATAGCAGTTGGGTATTTATTATTTTCATAATAAGTTACACTTTTGAAGTGCTAAGCTAGCAGAAAGGGGAAAGGAACAGAATCAAAAGCTACATTTCTATTAAGTTCGTGAATACTGTTTCAGGTATATCATTCTTCTCCAAGAGATGGCAGGGAGAATCTCAAGTCAATTAAGACTGCTGATGTGTATAACAGATCATGATTCAAAAGTTCAAATTTTCACCAAAACTCAGGCTTCTGCTACATGATACAGGAGATAGGAATGATGAAAAAAAGAGAAAAAATTATTTTAATAAACACTGTAAATGAGAAATAACTGTGATTCATAAAATTTTGAAAACATAGTACTTATTAACTTCCTTTACTCAAAATAGGAATGGTATTATATTTGCTGACCACTAGCAAATCATATAAAATAATGGCAATATTTTTCTTTGTCTTTATTGATCTTTAAAATATTACCTGACCTTGAGAAAACGTTACACATGAAGCCATGTGTTTTTGATATGTCATCTGAATTACAAGATATTTATAATGAAGATAAATGTTTTCATATTCATAATATAAATTAAAATCAGAAGAATCACTTCTAATAAAAAATGAAACATAGAATGATTAAGGAAACCAGGACAGAGAAGGAAACATAGGGAAGTTACTTTGTGTCAAAGGAAGTGAACCCAAAGGACCCTCCTCCTACCTTCTGGGAGATTCTACCATCTAGCCCCATCTACGCTCTCTCTGTGTGCCAAACCTTTCTTTTAGTGCTCTGATTGCATCGCCCACGGATTACTAGTCAATAAGGGTACAAATACATGCTCAAAAATACAAAACAAGAAAATATAGTTAAAATGTTAGAATGGATAGGGTCGACTGCTGACCAAGCCCCATGTATCCATTTGATGAACTGTATGAATAAGAAAATGATATCAATGTTTAGGAGAAAGGAGGCCTAGTCAGAGATACAATAAATATAAAGACCCTGAGGCTAGAATTTGTTTGATAAGCTCAAGTACCAATGTTGTATAGCATCCACAATATTCCAAGAATTATACAGTGTCAATAATTAGAAAATCCTAAAATTCCACCAAAAGATTGCTAGAGCTAACAAACAAATTTGCCGAATTAGCAGGATACAAATCCAACATACAAAAATCAATGGCTTTCCTATATACCAACAATGAATCCACAGAGAAAAAAAAAATCATAAAACAATCTCACAATAGACTTTAAAGCAAAAAACAACAAAAAATCACCAACTGACCAACCTAGCAATAAATCTAACCTCTACAGTGAAAATTTTAGAATGTCAAAGAAATTGAAGACCCCAGAAGATGGAAAGACCTCCCATGTTCATGGATAGACAAAATATTATTAAAATGATCCTACTCCAACAAGAAGAATATAGGTTCAATACAACCCCCATGAAAATACCAATAACATTACTCATAGAACTGGAAAAAAAATTCCTAAAATTCACTTGGAATAATAGAAGATCAAGAATAGGTAAAGTGATGCTTAGCCAACAAAGCAATGCTTTAGGCATCACAATAAATGACTTCAAATTGTACTACAGCCGACAGTAACAAAAACTGCATAGTACTGGCATAAAAAGAGACATAGATAAATGGTACAGAATAGAAGACACAGAGACAAACCCACAGTCATCTGATACTTCAAAAAGGTGCTAAACATATATTAGAGAAAAAATAACCTTTTTAACACTTGGTGGTGGGAAGAATGAAACTAGACCCTTATGCCTCACCCTGCCAAAAAACAACTCAAAATGGATCAAAATCCTAAGAATTAGACCGGAAACTGCAACTCCTAGAAGAAAATACAGGGTCAACACTCCAGCGTTTAGAACAGTCAATGACTTTCTCAATAGAACCCAACAGCCTTAGGAAATAGTGCAAAGAGTTAATAAATGGGACAACATCAAATTGAAAAGCTTCTGATCAGCAAAGGCAACAATTAGGAAAGTAATGAGAGAAAGAACACACCTGAGAGAGAATCACTGCTCTTCTCCTGAAACAGTGTTAATAGATACAACAAGAACTCCAAAAACCTAACAAAATCACCCCAAATAACCCCACTAGTAAGTAGGTAAATAGATACTTCTCAAAAGAAGAAGTACAAATGGCTAACAAAGTGCATGAAAAAAAATGTTGAACACCTTTAAAAACTAGGGAATGCAATACAAACTACACTGAGACTTGCTCTCATGGCAATCATGGGCAGGTACAGTATAGAATGCTTGTGACCCAACTGACTCCAGAGGCTGAGACAAGAAATTCACAAGTTCTCGGTCAGCCTCACTGATTCACTGAAACCCCACCTCAAAATAAAAAAGGTATTGTGGTTACAGCTCAGTGGTAAGTGCCCTTGGATTCATTCCAAAAAAAAATAAAAAACAAAAAACACCCAACAAGAACAAAAAAACAAAAATACAAACCATGATAAATGCTGGGAGATGATGTGGAGAAAAGAAAAAACTTTTACATTGTTGGTGGGATTGCAGATTAGTACAACCACTGTGGAAATCAGTATGATGGGGCCGCAAAATCTAGGCAGGGAAACACCGTATGACCCAGCTGTACAATTCTCATCAGTACTTTTTCTCAAAGAATTAAAGTCATTAAAGCTTTAATTTTGATCCATGTATACCCACATTTATAGGCAGCACAATTCATAATAGCCAAACTATGGAGTCAGCTGGATGTTCATCAACAGGTAAATGGATAAAGAAAATGTGGTATGTGTTCACAGAGGAGATTTATTCAGCCATAAAGAAGAATAAAATGTATACTTTGCAGGAAAAAAATAGATGGAATTAAGACCATTAGGTTAAGCAAAATAAGCCAAATTCAAAAGGTCCAAGGTTGTATATTTTCCTCTCATCTGTGGGAGCTAGAATAAAAAAGGAAAAAGAAAAGAGATGAGGAAGGGGGTCAGTAAAAATCAAGGGGGAGACAGTAGAGGAAAGGGACAAGGCTGTGAGAGGCCTGAGGATCCGGGTAGTGATAACTGGCCAAATTATATTGTTATATCCTGTGCAAGGACAAATATGTTACAACAAATTCCATCATAATCTACAACTAAGATGCATCAATAAAAAATGAGGAAAGAGAGATAGAAATACACAGTGACTAAGCACCAATGAGAAGAACCTAACTTTTAAACATTTTGAGTATCTTATCTTTTGTTTCTCGTGTCTAATCTGCAGAAATAGTAAAGAAATTGTCCGCTTCTCTTTTGAAAACTAAACAAGATTTTGTATTTGATGATAAAAGTTATTTTCTGAAAATGGAATTCCGCTGAAGTTATCATGCTGAGATTCCACATTATTTTTCCCTTTACCATCCCAATTAGTTGGCTGTTCAAAGTAAACTTAAAGACACATATTTCAATGTAAGAACATATAACAAATTAAACATGACATTCTGTATTCAAAAAGTATACTGAAATAAAAATTGAATGTATATGTTGAGTGGGCGCATAGCATACCAGGGACATGCATCCTTGGGAAAAAAAACACTAGGAGATAAAATCTAGTTTTTGAATTTCAGAAATAAAGAATAATCTTTGAGTAGCCAGGCAAATATATTAAATCATTTACAATGAAAAATACTGGACTGGCCTTGTAGTTTTGATCATTCAATTCCAAAGAACAGAAAAACTACCTCTTAGGTCTACTAAGATCCTCAAGAAAAGGAAGTCAAATACAATGATTTTAAACTCATTCAACCTGTTCAAGTAAAGAGGTCACAAACACAATAACAAAAGAGACACTACTGTTCCCATGAACTATGTTTGAAATACTACAAGGATTGACTTTAACCAAAGGAAAACTGACTAAAGCAACTGTGGTAACAGTCCTGCTGATAACCACTAAGACTTCAACAAAAATGAAGATTAGGGATTGGCACAGCAGTGTACCTTACCTGTCCAGACACTATAAAAATTACAAGGAAAATAGACCCCAAAAAGTAGGAAGTAGAATAAATTCACTGATTGCCACATTGCACAACAGTTCATGACTGACATTTACAAAACCACAGACTCATCAAATGTAGAATATACATTCAAATGCTCACAGAATATTTAACAAGATAGACCTCATACTGCACCATAAATTTTGAATACATTAAAAATGATTCAAGCCATACAAGGTCATGCTTTTCCCCACATGGAATAAAATTATAAATCAATAACAGAAAGAAGGAACACATGGTGTATAAAAATGTGTGAGGTGCTAACTAAAGCGATCCTTAAAAGGAATATCACAGCACTACATATCTTTATAAAAAAGAAGGAAGATCTAAATCAATAACCTCAAACTCCTAACATGATAAACTAGAAAAACAGCAAATAAAATTCAGAGTCAGCAGATGAAAGGGAGTAATGCAGTTCAAAATGGAAATCAATGAACTAAACATCAGAGAAATAGGAAAAAAAATCAATAAAACCTTGAGAGGAGCAATAAAACTTACAGTTTTGATAAAGAATATTGGGGAGGGAGAGACAATTTACCAATATCAGATTCTGTAGATATTAAATATAAGAAAATGTTATAATTTTATGTCTTTAATAACAACTCAAATGCAATTAACTTATTCCTTAAAAAAAACACATGACCAAGTTTGCTCAAGAAGAAAATAATAACCTCAACAACCCTATAACCTTTAAACACATTGGAAATGTTCTAAAAAGCATTCATATAAATAAAACCCCTGCCCTAGACATCTTCAATGGAAAACTTTATCAATAGTAAAGGATGAAATAATGCCAATTTCATATAAATTGTTCCCAAAACAAAAGAGGAACAGCATTCCCAACTTACTATATGTTGGCCAGCAGTATCCTGAGACCAAAACTAAACAAAGATGGGTTGTAAAATTGTATATGTGAATATATTATTTATTCTAAATAAGTCAATGAATATAATTTTAAAATTAAAAGTACCCTTTTTGATCATTTTTTTGGAAAGCAATTTTAGTCTTATCCTTATTATCTGGGTTTTAATCAGGTTTAAGAAATCAGCATATTTTAAAATTATATTTTATAATTTTCTTCATTGGATTACTCCAGTATTCTCTAGTACTTCTAGCTTTATTTCTCATAATATAATTTTTCACAGGATTTACATACATTCCCATCTTTTTGTTCTAGATATGGAGGGAAACTATACTTTATCCTATAGATCACTATTTTTGGTGTTTGTGTTCACTATAGTATATAGCACTTTCTATTCAGTTTGATTTGGGAAGACTTGTATTTTATTCATGTTTCCTTTTTTAGTTAGTCTGATTATGTTTTATATACAATACATATTTTCTATGCTTTTTTCTTCCAGGATCATTTCTCTTTGTTCATCATTGTCACTTCAGTTAATTTTATTTTTTTAATTTTAAGTTGTAGTTGGACACAATACCTTTATTTTATTTATTTAGTTTTATTTGGTGCTGAGGATCAAACCCAGTGCCTTGCACATGCTAGATGAGCATTCTACTACTAAGCTAAAACTCCAGCCCCTTCAATAGATTTTAAAGAAAGAAAATTAGGAAATAGTTTTTCTTGTTTCCTACTATATTGAACCATGAATATAAATATCATATAGAAAATTTATATAAAATATTCACTATGGCTGTAAGAACAATTCATTGTGTGTTACAGATGATCTTGCCTTTCAGAAAAACATTTAGAAAATACTTTTAACCCATTACCACTTCAAATAAGAATATGATATAAAGACCCATGACAAGAATTCAGGAAAGCATGTGTTCAATGGACAGTATCTATAACTAAGTCTCAGCAAGCTTTTCTGTATAGAGTTGAGCCAAATAACTGGATTTTAAAATTCTTTAACAATTTCCTTGGGAGTTAATTCAAACCATACCCTTAAAAAACTCTAAAAACCATTTTCCAAAATAAAAAAAAGAACTAACAAGAACTAAATAATAGACCATAAATAAGCAAAAGGCTGAAGAGTTTGAGAGCATTTTCCTAACCTGCAGCTCCAAGACTGTCATTCTGGCAAGAGTCAAATCTAGGGCCTGAGCAGAGTGGGACCAATCATGACTACAACCAATAATATAGGTGAATTAGAGATAAAACAGTCCTCTAAATAATCTGTAACAAAGTTTGTATTACCTAATGGACCACAAAAATATCCAGCTATGAACACGGATTGATTATAGTGGTTCCATTAGGTACCTGCCACAGGCAATCAAAAATCTTTCTAGAGAAAGATGAGACAAACCTACATCACAAAAAAATACAATAGCATCTCTGAAATATTTTAATGAAATTATATGAATATTTTGCCAATATTAAGCACTATAGTATTCCTATATTACACTAATAACTAAAAAGCATTATGTTTTTAAAATTACCTTTTGTGTTTGTAGAAATGTTTGGGCTTTTGGAAAAAAATCTACATAAATATAGAACATTATCTTGGTAAGCTCAAACTTTTTGCAGTGTGATGTAAGTCTTTAAAACATGTCTTTTCTTACTACTCCCTCAACACTACAAATGAGCAACCTTTAAACTATACGGGCCATGTTCAGAAAACTAAACAGCAAAGGCTTTATTTTTTAATATTGCCTACTTTAGCAAAAATGGACCTCCTCCATGTAATATGCTGAAATAACAATACCAAAAATCCATCATTTTATAATAAGCTATAAATAATAGAGTATATACATGAAACTTAACATTCTTTTAAACCGACTGAGTTAATTTCCTAAAATTTAATTTTATTTTCCTGAAATAGAAAAAGTTTTCAAACACTGTCTTAAAATTCTTATTACTTATATAGTACTTTGATAATTTCTTTAATTTGTGTTACCAAAATGGATCAAAAATAACTCTTTAAATATCTAGGTTGCTATAAATAATCATCAATATCTTCTTTCTCCTTTCATACCTATAGTATCTGGGAGGTCTAGCAGTTCATTGTGCTGCAAGTCAAGGTTGGTTATGTGTGTGCAGTTTCCAATCTCCTTTGGAAGGTGTTCAAGTTGATTATGAGCTACATCCAGCATAATGAGGTTACATAATTCACCTGTAAATTGACCAAGATAGTGATTTAATAAGCATTATTAAATAATATCTCAGGTGATACTCGGAATCAAGGGAGTAATTTTTATGATTTCAAACAAAACTAGAAATATAATATTATTACATAGGCAACTTTTTTTGAAAATGGAAAAATCAAAGAACATACTTGAATTGTAAGTTAAAAACCTGGTTTTTCCCCAACATATTTACATTCTTTCTGAAAATATTAAAATTGAACTCAAAATTTGAATCTATTATTTCAAAATGACATCTAATAATATGAAAATAGTGCTTGTAAAAGATTACTTTACTAATCTGTGTCATGTGGGGTTTTCTTCTTTTGTCCTAATGATTGAACTCAGGGTCTCACACCTACTAAGACCATATTTTACCACTAGCTGCATCCAGGGCTCCATGTCATATATTCAAGTAGCAAATTTAACCACAAATGCTGGATGACATAGTCCAGATTTTAAAAGCTGACAAATTTAGCACAATTATATCAAATACATGTTGAGTTCAGATGGAGAAATGCCTTACACCTCAAAATATACATGCTTATTATACATGCTTAATTCAGGCATATAATCTGATGTTACATAAATACATAAAATTTTAATAAATAAAAATAACTTCTCAATTTAATAGAAATTTTAAACAACAGACAATGAAGACAAAGCTGGTATGGCTATAATTTCAGACAAAGCAAACTTCAAAGCAAGGAAAATCATCTGGAATATAAAAAAACATTACATAATAATAAATGAACAGAACAATCCTAAAACATAGCAATCCTTAGAGCATAAGTACTTCCTCGTCTTCACTGTGTCTGTTTGGTGCTTAGTAAAAAGCATTATATTAATTGAAAGAATAAAGATAATTAAGGAAATTTTGGATACTTCTACTCTTCACTTCAGAATAAAACTTAAGATCTGTCATCATCTTTTCAAAGACATAATACCTGAAGTCGTTTCAATTCCATGATTTTTTTTAGAATTAGAATTTTAGGAATAAAAGACAAAAATTAGGTAGCTGCAAATATGGATCATTTAATAACATACAATATGCCAAATTAAAAAGTTATGTTCAGGGGTTGGGATTGTGGCTCAGCAGTAGAGCTCTCGCCTAGCATGGGCTAGGTCCAGGTTCTATCCTCAGCACCACATAAAAATAAAGGTATTGTGTTGTGTCCATCTACACTTAAAAAAGAAATAAAAAAAATTTTAAAGTATGTTCAATTTTCAGTAAAAATGCTGCATGTATACTCTCAAGAACAAACTGAAGTTAAATTTAAAATCCTGTTAAATAATTCTTCATTCAACAATAGTATATTAATGTCTAGGTAATTTTATAGCAATGCTATAGAAAGAAACCCTTACATAATGACTTTGGAATTTAAGTCAAATTTTTTAGGACTAAGTATATCACAAACACAAAACAACAATAACAAAGAAAAGCAATAATATCTCACATTTCCATACAAAAATTCAGCAGTTGGCTGAGCATGGTGGCACATGCCTGTAATACCAGTATCTCAGGAGGATGAGACCAGAGAACAAAGAGTTCAAAGCCAGCATCAGCAAGGGTGTGGCATAATGCAATTCAGTGAGACCCTGTGTCTAAATAAAATTCAAAATGTGGGGTGGGTATATCTCACTGGTCATGTGTCCCCGAGTTCAATTCCTCGGAACAACAACAAAATATTCATTATTTGTTTTTCCAACTCTATACTTCTATCCAACAATAAGCCATAAATGCAGGTCAAATTTTGACAATATCATACTAACAGAAGTCATTATACAATCTCATTTCTATGGGGCCATATGTAATAAATCATTTCCACATAGAAATTCCTGGGAATATTTTAATACCTCTTGAGCAAACTATACTTACTTCATACATACCATGTATTACTTGAGAAAGTCTATAACAGATAGTCTTGAGAAATCTGAAGTTAAAATTAATATTTAAGTGTCTAGACTTAAATCTAACAAAACATGTTATCTAAAAGTTTAACTGCATTTTAAAACACAGAACATTATCTCCCAGAAAAGCTCCAGAGCCTAAAATCAGAAAATTTCCTTTATCACTAACAAGATCTATACTGAATCAAGAATATATTTAATTCGTCTGTGTATTTTGACTAAACCTTTTACAAAATAAAAGCTTCCCTTTAAAAATAAAAATATACTTTGTATTTTGATTTTTTAAAACTCTTACAAAACCCCACAAACTGTAGCTTTAATTTCACAAAATTGATGCGAATAAATTTCGATATTCAAAATAGTTCAGAAGTTTTCCCATAATTAAAAATAAAGATAATTCATTTCTTTTTTACTGAAATTACACATTTATATTCATTACTTTTTTCCTACTACTATTCTCTTAAAACATTTCCTTTATTTTCTTACTATTCAGCTTACTATAAAAGACAAGAATGAGTGGTATAGAAATGCTAAGTGTTGGTTTAAGACAGATCTCTCTTCTTCTACTTTTCTGTCCTGGATTTTTTTTGTTTGCTGTTTTGATTTCATTTTTGATACAATATGTTGCCCCGGAATATCTGGAAATCTTGGGCTCAAGCCACTTTCTATGCCACAGCCCCCAAGTAGCTGGGATTATAGGTATGTGGCACCCTGCACAGCTACTATGTTCGATTTTTTTTCTATTTTTTAATCGCATCATATTAGTGATACATTAGGATTTGTTTTGATGCAATTATAAATGCATGGAGTATGATTTGCTCAAATTCAGTATAAAATAATTGCCTTTATCCACCCCCCTCAGATCCTCTTCCCTTTCCTTTATTGATCTTTCTGCTATTTAAGTGCATTAGTTGTTGGTTTTTTTTCGATTAATGTCTTGTGGACATACATGATGATGAGATTCACTCTAGTATAGTAATATTAGAGTTTTAAATAAAAATGTAGGTACTACCAAAATTTAAAAAAAAATGTTTTTCTATTTCCTATGGCACTTCAGGTTCACAAAGGTATAATATGAAGATCTTTAGAAATACACTAAGTAGAAAGTGATGTGAATTTAAAGCCTTTAGATAAAAAAGGAAAGTTAGAGAATGGGCACGTAGAGCCTTAATATATCTAGTATAAATATATTGGTGCTTTGAAAACAGATGACAACTTAACAATTAAGCAAACATCTTTCAAATTCATTTTTTCCAATCAAAATCAGAGCTGACTGTGTTTGTAATAAAGGTCTAATTACTTAGAAACAAATATTAGGAATTTTCTGATATGGAAAAGCACTCAACAGAATTATTAAGCATAACAAATAGTAAAATCAATAGTAATAACCCAAATGTTCTTACCAATTTCAGCAGGTAGTTGTTTGATTTTGTTCTCTCGAATGCTAAGCGTTCTGAGTTTTGACAGGTTTTTTATGTCCTTTTCCACAGCAGTTATGCGATTAAAGCGAAGGTAGAGAGTGGTGAGAGACTCTAACCTATACACCACTGAAGGAATTTCTTTCAGTTTATTATGCCGTAAATCAAGCAACTGCACCTTCTTCATGTTATCAAGAGAGTCAGGCAAACTGGTAAGTGAATTTTCACTTAGAGCCAGTATCATGAGATTTACTAGACAGCCCACCTCTGCTGGGAGGGACTGCAGTTTGTTACTGTATAAATAAAGTTCAGTTAATTGAGTCAAGTGTTGGATTGATGATGGCAATATGTGCATAGACCTCTTGGATAAGTCCAAACGCACTGAATTCTCTTCCAGGCATTTGTTGAGCTCTTTAGTTACTTCTGCATTACTGGATTTTTTCCCAGTCCCACGTGCAGGACTTGGCCGCTTGATCCTATTGTCAACTAAAAAAGCCACCCCTGGTTGGGCAGCACTGGAGACCCTTTTTCCATCTTTGGCATCTTTCCCTTTGGTTTTAGGTTCTTTTTCATGGCTTTCTGTCCCCAAATCTCCAGAGGCCTTTGACGTCTTTTCTCTTTCTTTGACTGATGGCACATTCAGATCTTTATCTTTAGAGTCTTTTTCTTTCCCTAAATCACCACTCATTGTGACTCAAGCTTGAAAAAAAAAATACATTAACTTTTACTTTATTTTCTAGCAATAAAATTCAACATTGAACAGAAAAACATCTTACACCATCAAACAAGTGTTGGCTTGAAAAGGTAATTAGCATGGAGTTACACCCATCTGTCACATGTTGGATCCAAAAGTACACTGTCCATTTCTGAAAACTCATTCGAACTGGTAAAATGGTGCTGCTCAATCAATGATTCATTAGAATTCCTGAAATACAATAGAGAGTATTAAATTACCTGATGTTATAATTAATATGAAGTAAACAGTCTCAGGAAAAGTCTTTCTGTGAACTTTGCTGTGAAGAGTGGTCACAGAGAATGGAGAACACTGTCTGGGACAGGGGTCTTACATGACCTCATGGCTGGGGCACGCCTGAAAGACAGGAATGTCTCTTTGCAGAGGTGCAGAATGCCTACCTGCTGTTGGAATGCCCTCCATGAGGAGACTCTGTGCTAGAGTTTTATCAGTCTCAAATCAGACACACAGCTCCTGGGAATAGAGGAAATCTCTTGCTAGAATACCAGTGTTCCACCAGTTGCGCCTCTCCTGAACCTGTCCACCTAACAGTAAGTTCACACAATGAACTTTGAGAGCTACACAAAGCTCCTCATGTTCCACACTGCAACTGTGGATTGTGGAATAGTGCATGATGTTGCTAGTCCTATAAACATCTGAGTACAAAGAATAATGCTTCTAGAGGCTTTAACCTGAAAATGAGGCATATATAAATAAAGAATAGTGGCATAATTCATTAGATCATCTTCTTCAGAGAACAGCACTGCACCAACCCCAGCTTTACCTTCAAAAACATCTGTCTGTATGTGAGTCTTTTTTCCTTATCCCTCTTTGCCCCTCGCCAGAACCTGCTAGTTTGGCTACACTGTTACAGGATTTTGCCATCTTCCTATTACTTGATACAGTATTTACTGAAATTTAATGAATTAAAAACTTAAAAAATAAGGCAGGCCCTCCCATCAAGGAATTTGGAATCTGATAGAGGTATATGATTACAAATCACTCTGTTGTAAAACTTTATGGAAGTTAAAGTGAGAGAAATCACAACAGCAGCTAACATTTATTAAGTGCTAATACAAACACTGAAGAATTTACAAATATTTATATATTTTACGTGGATATATATAACAGCACTATGAGATGAACTATTATCCACATTTTCTACAAAGGGACACTGAAACACAGAAGTACTTTTAGATAATTAGCTTTGTTATTGTGGAAGTGAAAAACAGACAACATTTTAAATCGGCATATATCTTCAGGCTATATTCCTAACCAGCACCCTAAAACTGCTCTACCTGAAACTAATTATAGCTTTAGAAAACAGGAAGGGTTATAAAGTTGATAAAAGAATGGACCAGCAGTGTGGCAAAAGAACAAAATTATATAGATGGAAAAAATTTAAAATAAGGGAAAACAGTATTAAACTGTGCACTTTGTAAGCACTCTATTTGATTCTCATACAGGTTAATCAGAGGGATCACCCTTGAGAATCCATGACACAGCAATCTCTAATGATGTCTATATTCTTGGAAAAGTGAAAGATTAACAGCACAGGAAATGTATAAAAATTTCACTGGTGAAGAAATGGTATGGAAAACTTTTGTGGAAGGCATCAGTTCTCCCAAATTTTTAAATTTAAAATACACAATTCTTGTTTTTAACTCGTTAGCTTTAACTGATGATACACATTGCTTGGCATGAATAAGGACTCTGGCTTTGATCCCAGGAACAGGAAAAATTGTAGGCTATGGCCCCTCACCCACACAAGTTTACAGGTTAGACTGTCAGAACACTCAAGATAACTAAGTAACTAGGAAGTGTAGTATATTAATTCCTCATATGAGTGACACAAGCTATAGAACGTTTGGGACAATCATTATCAGTGAAAACAGCTGAGATGAATTTAGGCTAACTCGCCCATTATTAATGGAGTAGAGTTCAAACAAGGAGAGGTGGGTGGTACATCAGGAAAGGGGACATTTTGCCTAAAATAAGAATGAATGGGCTTACTTTGCATATGATAGTGAAAAGGTAGGAATTTGATCAAACAGGAGACTTGCAATGATAAAAGCAGTTGGCTAGGGAATGAAGGATCTATAATTTTAACCTGCAAAGTATGAACTTACACTGGTAAATACAATTAAATAAACATGCTATTATTTGCTAGCATACCAGGAAAGCTCTGGCTCATGCCATTCACCACTATGGCCCCTTCAAACTAATGAAGTGCTTTTACTTAAACAATACAACAATTAATAATGGAAAATATGCATCATTTCAGGGATACAGCATTGCTCACATGTCCTTAAAATGTCATCGTGAGCCAGGCATGGAGTCACATGCCTGCAAATTCTAGTAGTTCCCCAGAGGCTGAGGTAGGAGCACCACAAGTTAAAAGCCAGCCTCAGAGATTTAGTGAGGCCTCAAGCAACTTTGCAAGTTCCTATCTCAAAATAAAATAAAATAATAATAATAATAATAATAATAATATAAAAAAGCCAGGGAGGTGGCTCATTGGATAAGCACCCCTGGGTCTAATTTCTGGTACTAAAATCAAACAAACAAAAAGCATGGAAAGAAAGGCCATCATACTAAGTTTCTGAAAAATCAGTTTTTATTTAGATACACACACACAATTTAGAAGGAAAACTCTAAACTCTATATTCCTAACCAGCACCCTAAAACTGTGTAAAAATAAATAATATTTAAAATTGCAAAAGCTGAGGCTCCATCTCCAACTACTCAATCAGAACCTTTTCCTGGAAGAGAGTCCAGGAAATCTAAAACCTAAAACAAAGTGTCTGCATAAAAGCTTATCAAGTTTGGGAAACATTTGATCTGACCAAATGTGGGATCTGAAAACCAGTAAATGTATCCTCAAGTATCATTCTAAAGCAATGGAGGTTGAAGGTCAAGGATAGTTCGTGAAATAAGTACATTAATGAAAAAAAAAAAAACATTACTCATAATTTTAGGGTCCTCCTGAAGTCTAAAGGAGTTCCCTTAGTTTATTAACATCATCCACTATATTTGAGATTCAGACTACCAATACTTGAGCTATTTCAATGATTTTACTCTAGCCATGATGGATTTGAGCTGAGTCATATACCCATCCTGCAGCTCCTGTACCTAATGAGATTTGTTACTACACAGTTTACTCACAGTTCACCATGCTTTTATTCTTTAATTAAATAACCAGGCTGGACTATTAACTAAAAAATTCACATCTAGTAAAACACATTTTGTTCAAGTGAACTGACTTGACAGTCCAATAGTAAATTCTCAATCTATGTCTGAATCAATTGAAACTGCCAAACTTTTTAAGGGAAAATGTACTCAGAGTAATCTTTGATGTTGCGTGAAAATAAGATATTCAAGAGTCTGGGCTTTATGTAATTACTTTAATTGTATAATGTTTGGAGGGACAGCTACATTTACAAAAATTGGGAATTTTGTACTCATTCATGAAGTAGTATACATAGTACTCAGTCTCAAATGCTTCAAATCCAGTTGAGGAAGAAATCCTAAAATTGTATCATAATTAAATTGATGCCAGCAATGTGTTTTTATACTGAGATACTCACCACTCCTGGTAACTCTTATTTCCAACCATCTAATAACTACTGTAAAGAGAGCACTTTATATGAGGTTTTAATCTATCTTATTTCAAAGTCTCACAACCAGATCCTAAGGAAGATGTTAAATAAATCCCATTCTTATAACCAAGTTAACTCTCTTAAATCCATTTTACTATTAATCCAAAATGGCATCAAACCAGAAAATGGCACTGATTTCCCCCTTGCAAAGGTCTAGGTTGAGGTAACTTTCATGAGCAAAAGAAATGTTACAAATTATGAAAACAATTTTGAATTTCTAAGTTGAAAAGCGACTCTATTCCCTATGTATAAACAAGAACAAGGACACATCTAATAAGTGGAAAATTTTTTTTTACAAAAAGGGATGCCAGATTTTAAATTCCATGTGTATCCTTTGCCTTACAACATGCTCAATTACAAAGATAAGCATCCATATCATGATTGCATATGGATGTTGATTAATTTAGACTTCCAGTATCTTCTAAGTCAGGGTTCTGTCATGAAGCTTTCTGTTACTGTGACAAAATATCAGATAAACAACTTTAAGGAAGTAAGGATTGTTTTTGGTTCATATTACAGAGGTTTTAGGCTCTGGTTGCTTGGCCCTGTTACCTTTGGGCCTATTGTGAGGCAGTACATCACGGCAGAGAATACACGAGGAGCAAGACTGCTCTCAACATGCTCGCCAAGAAGCAAAATGGGAAAAACACCCCAGAGTCTCAATCTCCCCACTAAAGGTGTGCCTCTGAAGACCTAAATTCCTTCCACTAAATTCTACCTCAGAAAAGGTTCCAAAGCCTCCCAAATGGGCCATAGGTGGGGCCCAGGCCTTCAATACATGAAACTTTGAGGTCAAAAACTTTTTCTGTAGAGAGACATAGGCTTTGCAGACCAAATTAAGTCTGTGTGGCAGGAACATGAATTCTGTTATTTCAGTATGAGAACAGAAGAAGACAACACACAACAAACAGGAGTAGATGAGTTTCAACAAAAATTTATAGCAAACCAGGCCTCAACCTACGTTTGGCCACTGGTCCATAGTTTAACAAGCCTTATCCTGTCACTGTTTCAAATTTTAAATAATTATTTCATAAGTCTCAGATGATCATGATAAAACTAAAAAGAAAACTCATAAATCTTCATCTATAATTGAGGATTTCAACACCCCCTTCTTTGCCAATAACTCAAGAGACCAGAATGAGTGGAGGATGGTTTCTAAATTGGTCACAGAAAAGGCAACAGAAAAACATAATTAACTAATAACTGATAAAAACCACAGGAACAAAAGATGACAAGAAGCAGGAATCTGTAAATTTGAATGTTAATAAATTTCTTATAATACATAAGCAATACCTAAATAATGCACTAACCATCTCTATAAAATTATACAACTATATAAATCACTATATTTACATATACTGTATATGCTAAATCATATGTAATATCTCCCAAAGTTATACGTAGTATACTTTATAAGCATTTACAGAAGTTTGAAGGAGATTTTGTAATTATAGACTGTTGTTATCATATGTGCTGGTATTGGGATGTAAATTCCAAAAATATGTCTTCCTCATAATGAGTAACTTTTTTATCTTTTTAAAATAAAAAAGTATAAATTTATGTGAGAGTTACACATCTATATAAGAGCACAGAAGAACTAAAAAAATATACACCTAACTTACCTGCTTAATCTCTCCCAGGAAAAGATGTGGGAGTTGAGATGATTGGCGGGGGGGAGCATAGTGAGGGCATAAAGTTGAACAAGGTAAAAAATTTGAGGGCAGATTCTAAAAGGCTATGGATACTCCGTTAAAAGAGTCTATACCCTGCCACAGATTCCTCTTTTAGGATTTCATGGGTACTATATATCAATAACACCAATGAAATCAATATCTTGATTGATAATTTTCAATTTGCAAGGGATTATGTATCTCTAAATGACGATCAACAAAGGAGTCTGTATTTGTCTGGCTGGCCTAGAAGGAAGCTGTATATCCCCATGTGTCTCAGTCTAGCAGAACTCGGCAAAGGCAAATCCGTTTTAGAGCCTTTAGTTAAACTCTTTCCCTAAAAGCAGATATCCACTCTATGTTTTTACCCCCCATCCCACCCCACTTGGTTCTAATAGTATAAAATTTGCTACTTCAGCTCAGACAGGAGAGTTTACCAACTATTACATTTGCTTAAAAAAGCAAGCATCCCAGGTAGCAGTATTCCCATTTAACAGATAACCAAGGTCTAGTGAAATGATTTGCCAAATAGTATGATTTGAATCTGACAACAGTATTTGCAGCAGCAAAAAAATAGTTATTGAGCAATTGGTATATGCCAAGCACTGTGCTAAGTGCTTTTATCAGTCAGTTCATTAAGTTGCTAAAATAATTCTGAGAGAGATTAAGGCCCATTTATAGATAAGGAAATGCTGGCTTGTTATCCTACAATAAACGGCTTCCACTCCTGCTGCATCAACATACATAAGTCATTCATCACCCCCCCGGATATTCTGCTGCAGCTGGACTGCGGCAGATGGTGGCCCATACCGGGAGCCCCGGGACACTCGGGGGTAAGTGACGAAAAAAGCTGCCCGTCCACAGAGAGGACGGGAGCAATCTGCTTGTCCCTAGGCAGATAGGGCGAGAGGAAAAATGGCCATTTCGAGAAAATGGAGAAGATTGATGCAGTATGTTTGTGTCTTGTTTTGTCTTGAAATGTTGTATTGTCTTTGTGATGAAAATATGGAAGGGGTGAGAAGTAAATTGATAAGGGAAAAAGGCACCCCAGTGGAACCAAGAATAGTTAGGGCATGTGTTGATAAAAGCCCAGAAACTCTAGTCAGAAAGAAAAAGAAAGTTCAGAAGAAGAAGGATTATCAGGAAAAAAGTTACAACAAAAGGCTATTACTGAATACTTTTCGTTACCGGAGGGTGCGTGATTCGGTGCAATGGTGACTGCCACGTGCAGGAGCTGGTCACAGCGAGGCAAGGAATTTCCAAGCGGCGGCAGTTGCGGGCTCTTCCCCGCCCCCCTGCCCAGGGGAGCGGATCGCCACTGCGAGCCCAAATCTAGACCTGACCTGGAGGCACAGTCTCGCAGGCTTTTGCTCCCTGTGCCTGGAAGCAGTTTTAGTCTGGGACTCTCCCCAGGGCCATCTGGGGCTGCCTCAGATGCTACAGCTGGCAGAAGACTCTACTGGCGTCCCTGAAGTTTGATCATTTCCAAGGCCAGTAACTACAATGGTTCTCCCATACCTGGAAGCTAATGGGTAATGAGCACTATTAAGGCTTATTTCAAATGTAAAAATTCCTTGAGATAATGTACTAAATTGTTCAGAAGGTTGTTTTCTTAGTGAAATGCTACAGGATTTTCTTTAGCCATCCAGAGTTCCTGCCTTTATCCCAGTGCTGGTGAAAACAAAGGTGAAAGAATTTACAGTGTTGCTGAGAACCGGAGGAAACTTCAGCTGAGAACCCGAGGAGACTTCGGAGCTGTTGCTGTTTCTGCTGCTACAACTTAAGCTAGCTGCCTGCAGAACTTACCTGGACTGTGATTTACCTGGACTGTGAGTTAATCTATTGAGACACTGCTTTATCTGGACTGAGACAACAAACTGTAATCTACAACAAATTGTAACTCAGTATCTTTGCTAACGGTGTCATTGCTGGTATAATTTTTCCAAGGGCTTCTTGCATGGAGCCATCAATTAGCTTGGAATTGTAACATTTTGTATCCTCCCTTTCTGTTTCTAGCAGGTTATTTATGGTGTTTGTGTAAAAACCACTATGGTCGTTATTTAAATTAAACAAAAGGGGGATATGTTAGAGTCTGTAAACAAGTCTGGATGGCGCCTGGCAAAATGCCAGAGGGAGTGGTTTGTAAAGTAACAAAAGGGAGCCATTAAGTGTGGAGATTCCTGATTGGTTGACTGCTATATCTAGTTTATGCTAATTAAGATAAGCTGTGCAAAATGTATAAATACCTCTGTTATCCTACAATAAACGGCTTCCATTCCTGCTGCATCAACGTACACAATTCATTCGTCACCCCCGGATATTCTGCTGCAGCTGGACTGCGGCACTGGCTTAAAGAAATTAAATGACCTATCCAAGAAGATATTTTTGACAGTCATAAGACGATCACCTATAATAATATATGTCTCTTGTATTTCAGAATACAATAAGTAAGTATAAATAATCATGTAAATATTTTGAATTGGACATATGAACCAAGAAAAATATTTGACAGAAAAAGATTTCTAAAGGTAGGATTACATTCTATGGTTTAAGGGAAGAATTGCCAACTGAATACAAAAAAATATCTATTTTTTTAGAAATTATTTCCCCCCTCAATTCAGTCCTGATCCTACAACCGCACTAATAATTTACTGATAATTCTGGAACTTAAATAAAAATGTCTTTCAATAATACACTTATATCAAATGCATAATTCATAAAGTCCAATTGCACTAAATATCTCTATGCAAAAAGTGTGCCAAAATAGTTTTTTAAAATACATTTAAATTCAAAATGTAGATATTAACTCTAGTCATTTAAGTGTACTTGTCTAATAATATTAGATGATATAGATAAATATTTCCATAACCAACCACTAGGAAGTGACGATGCAGCTCAATTCAGAAAGAATTGAATTCGTCTATCCTTGGCCCATTTCCCTGGTCTTAATACCTAGCCCTGATAATTCGCTTAGTAGTATAACCAGTAAAGATACATGCTTATTTTAAAACTAGTAATTTATATTTGGGTGGCAACAAAAGGTGGATGAGAGATAAAGAGAAGAGAAAAATAATTTAGATTATTGAGGAGAGAACTGTGTGTCTAGTGGCTTACTTAGTTTCTCATTAAATATGACTCACCTCATATTATACAAACAACCCTTTCCCTCAGTTCTCTTGTTAAATGGAGATATCATTTAACTAATTTCCATCTCAGAAGGAATGTCCTCAAAAGAATAATACATAAATAAAAATGCAGTAAAAAGAAAAAAAAAGACAACAAAAGATCTGGAACTGGTGTTTTGGTTCTCAATCCCTTGGTGAAATGCAATATGATTTGAGCAAAAAATATATTTCTGGGCTTCAATTGTTTTATAAGAAAATTAAGTCTTGAGGGTACATTAAATGATTTCATAGGTTCCTTAAAACACCAAAATTTCTACTACTAAGTCTTAATAGAATGTAGTTCCAAAAAAACAAAAGTTTAATACATAATGTTAAAAATCAATTCTAATAAAATTCTTAGGATTATAGAAATATACCCTTGACAATAGAAGACACCAACATTATTAATTGTTCTAAGAATATTTACACACTGAGATATTTTAATATTTAAAAGTATATTAGGTCTCTATGGCCTTAGGTAACCATTGTCTCCAAACATATCTTTATGATTATCCTAACAATATATTAATCTGAAAATATTCTGTAATACATTCTCAATATCTCCCCAAAATGTATTTCAATATCCTCTAGTTTCAATGGTCAAAGGGATTTGGGATAAAATGTGTTTCTAACATCAATGTTCATTGCCTTTTCAGAAGAAATTATTTGTGCTCTTTATATTTTTCATGGGGTCATCATTATATTATACACAAAAATTCTCAAATTTATGAGGATAACAAAACATTTTCTCAGGAATATCTATTAACCTCATAATATTTTAAGCATTCACAGTTCCATTTCCTAAAAAACATGGGTCATTTATCAAACAAACTAGAACACTGATATATATTTTTAAAACCATTAAAATTTTGAGATTTTAAAAAGTATAAAGTTACCAGTAACTGGAATGATAAAGAGTTGAGATTACAATTTCCAATAATCTACCAAATATTAAAAATATTCTGTGAGGTTGTCAGATGTACTTTGTTTGTAAACATGATGTCATTTTTAATACCTTTATTTTCTTCATTTACTTAATTTTTTATGTGCTGCTAAGGAATCAAACATGATGTAATTTTTAATATCTTTATTTTATTCATTTATTTACTTTTTTGTGGTGCTAAGGAATCAAATCCAGTGCCTTGCTCATGGTAGGCAAGCACTCTACCACTGAGCCACAACCCCAGCCCTGTCAGATATATTTTTAATTTGGAACTAAGAAAGTAAACTTGTCATTGCCTAGGAAAAATTAAGGGGAAAAACACTGATCTCCTCCCAACTGCTATACTGCTCTTGCAAATCCAAAATGACAGGGAGAATGGAACTGAGTCAAATGAATATATCCAAATCAGAGAACATAAGGATTTTAAATATTTATTTTAAAAGTATCATTAAGTGAGAAAAATAATTGGAATTTTCCTTTGAAAACAAAATGTCATTCAGAAAAAAATATATTGTATAACTACTGTTATTATATCAAGGGTCTTAAAGTAAAATTATTTGAGTGGCAGAATCTAAAACATCAAAGTTAAATTTTCAGATTCAGTTCAAAAAGGAATCAACAGTAAGACATACTAAAGAACTAAAAACCAATCTAATAATAGTGCCTGACTATATTCTTTAGTATCATTCTTAATATTTTCTAATACAAGGCTTCATGATCACAAATTGATACAATCAAAATAATACAGTAGGGCTAGTGTTGAACTCATTCATGATCCTCCTGTCTCAGCCCCCCAAGGCACTGGAATTACAGGCATATGCCACCATACCTGTCATGCTTTTTTTAAGTTACAATGATGTTTGTTATTAACTTTTATACTTTATGTCAGGAATTTTAAATGTTAACCTTTTTAGAGCTTGATTTAACATTTGTTTCTTCAACTTAAAATATATTATAGCCCATGCACATAGATCTGATGCATGGTAGTTATAAGTAGGCATATTTAAAAACATTTAAAATCTTGAAATAGTGGTGCACATCTGTAATCCCAGCTACTATGGGAGGTCAGGGTAAGAGGACTGTAATTTCAGGGCCAGCCTCGAAACTGAATGGGACCCACTCTCAAAATGAAATAAAATAAAATGGGTGGTGGATGTAGCTCAATGGCAGAGTGCCTGCCTCACATTCATGTGGTTCTGGGTTCAGTCCCTACTACTGCATAAGAAAAAAAAACTTTTTGAGCTCTGCCTTGAGATAACCATTGATAAATAAAACCAACAGAGTGATAAAATAGCTTTTCTGATTTAAAAAGTTTTCAGAGCAAAGATCAAATGTCTCCATGTGATTTCCATGAACTTCTGAGTTGCCAGAATGAAGGATGATTTGCCAGGTGTTGGTACACAGTAATCACAGTCATGGCCATTTGGAAAAGCAAGGCTGCTTCAAAAAGAAACAACAAACAGATTTCCAAGATGTGTTAAATGAACAGTATATGATCTTAGTGTAGCTGTGACTATAGAGTTGTTACAAAAGTCTTCATGGAGGGAGTCAGATTGAGGTATATCCTAAAAGATTTGGATAACTGAAAAAGCAAGGATGATATTAATAGGGGGAATCATAAAGAACTCCAAATTGGTTGCTCTCTTTTAGGTTATATTGTCCTAAGGCTGGAAAGTTTCTTGAGTATGGAAAGTGTAATAATATGTGTCAAATTTGGGGAGATTATTAGAGTTTTTAGATGATGAACTTAAAAGTAAGCCTTATCTTGAAGGCAGTGGACCATCAACAGTTGAGTTCATTAATCACATCTGATCATTGGTTGGCCAAATGTGTTTCACGCTCTTTTGAGTTACTTGTATTTCCTAACCCTAACAGATAACTGTACTTCAACATGTTTGGCAAGTCATTTAAACACTCTGAAACTTAGTTTACTTGTTTGTATGAATGGTAAAATAATTACCTGCCAGTCTTGTGGATAAACAACACAGTATAGCGTGCAATGCTTAATAAATAATAGACTTTCTGGAAACATGAATTTATCTCCTTTTTTCAAGATTCTTCATTTTAATATTTTTAAGTGCTTAATTATTTTTGCTCCCAAATGTATAATGATTTTATGATGTGATATTAACATAGATGTTGTGATCTAAACATGAGATAGCATATTTTAAGGAAACCTTGTTCATTAAAGTCAGTGTTTTAGTTTACCTTTCTTGATAATGGGAAATGTAATCTGACTCAGTTATCAATTATTAGATTGAGACATTTCCAGTTTCTAACTGCTATATTAACAGTTAGAAATGGTAATTTCATGAGAGTCACCCTAATTAAACTTGGGACATCACCTGGTAGGCCAGTGGATGCTTAAAATACTTTTTTTTTTTTTAATTTCCTTTTTGCTCTTAAGGGTCCTTATAAATTCAGTGTCTTTCTATTTTCTAATGTTGAAGAAAATGCTGTTACTGAGGCAATACATGATAAAAAGGTGGTTTAAGTACTAATATTTTGTCAATACATACCTCTACCGCAATGTTCAGCAGATATTGTAAAAAAAAAAAAAAAAATCTCTCTTCCATTTTGAAATAAATTCTGTTTAGATTTATTCCTGGGAAACCAGTACCATTTTATCTATTTTCCACAGATACACACACACACACACACGCGTGTGTGTGTGTGTGTGTAAATAGAAGTACAAGGTAATCATGATCATGACTGTAGGGTTTTACTATCGAATGGCCTGCACTTGTCATAAATCTCTACTCACCTATTGGATTTACACTCAGTATCTGCTCATTTTCTACATTCATTTTTATACTGTTTTTTCATTTCACTTGCACTGATTAAACAAATTACCAAATAGAAGACTTCTTTTAAAATCTATTTTTTAAAACACAAAATTTTAACATTTTCTAAACTGATAAAACTAATGTAAATCCATCATATTTAAGAACATGGTAAAAAATACATAATTCTATTTTGGGGGATCACTGATGATTGAATTCAGGGGTACTCAACCACTGAACCACATCTGCAGCCATATTTTGTATTGTTTTTTTTTTAGAGACATGGCCTCACTGAGTTGCTTAGTGCCTTTCTTTGCCTGAGGCTGGTTTTGAGCTGGTGGTCCTCCTGCCTCAGCTTCCTGAGCCACTGGGATTACAGGTATACACCACTGTGACAGGCTCAGTTCTATTTTTAATAGTTCAATTTATATTCCAACAAAGCAGGAATAAGTTAATTAACATTTGATTCAAATTTTCTTGACAAGTTTAACTATATGAAATTACCACAAGATTTCAGTATGTGGTACCCTTTAAACTTGGAATTAAAACATATATTTTCTGAATGTATATATTTCAAGTTAAAGACATACACATATCCCAAATCTTTTAGGATACCAAGCCCCCAAATCTGATGTTTACATACACACACATATATAAATATGGGCAAGCTCTCTACCAATTACTTATAAGAACTACTCATTATTTTAAAGAAAGACTGTGAAATTTTGTTTCTTGGGAATGTATTTTAAAATATATTGCCAGATGTCAAAACTGAAGTAAGATTTCAGAATCTCTGGATATTTTTTTATAAAGTAGTTTAAAGTACATAAGTGTTTTATACTGTTTAAGTCATAAATTCTGGATATAAGTTCTTCTAGTAATTTACAGTGATTACAGTTGCTGTATGCTTATCTTTCAAAATAAAATGCAAAATTAGTGAAACACTAACTTCAGAAAAAAAAAATTTTCATATACAATGACTTGCTGTTAGATGTCATTTTAGGATAAAATGATATATGATGCCTTTAGGAACACAAAGATGAGCTGACTTTTGAATTTCTCAATACTTCTTAAGTCCATAGCTCTTTTCTCAAAATAAGAGGCTATGAAATTGTGAAATCAACACAAATACAGAGTATTTGTTATAAACATATGGTAATCCTTAGTATAAGATGCTATCATATAGATTCAGAAATTAAGAAAACAGAAATATCATTATCTAAGTCTATTCAGAATAAACTGCTATATGTGATTCTATATAATCACTTTGCATTATAATTAAAGCCAACTCTGGATTTAGGAAAAAAATGAATCTTATAATATGCATAAGAGGGCTGTGGTCATAGCTCAGAGTGCTTACCTAGCACACGTGAGGCACAAGGTTCCATATTCAGCACCACAGAAAAATAAATAAAGGTATTGTGTCCGGCAACAACTAAAAATATTTTTTAAAAATGCATGTACAGTGATTCAAACACATATGAATAAAAATAATTTGTAAACCATAACATTTAGCCCTTTCCATGTCTAAGAATGCCACACACTGTTTAATTTCAGTATATTATAGGAAAGGGATAATGTGTTACATTTGTCATATAATATATGTTGAGTTTTTTTAAACTAAAATTATATTTTAAAGTGTTTCACTCTTGATGCAAATATAATCTATGAGAGTTTTTCCTACAGAACCTTAGAAAGAAAATGATTATAACCCAAGCTCATAAAGCCTTTATATTTCAAAATCATTTTACAGTCTTCATTTTATGCACCTCACAGGACAATTTTGAGGTAGTTTATTCTGCTTTGCACACAATTAAACAGATTGAGAGAAGGTAGGTTATCAGGTCAAGGAGAGACAGCTGCTCAATGGAATAACCAAGGTTAGAACTCAGATCTAATAAATGAAGTAAAACATTTTATAATATTCTACATGAAAATTATTTTTAGGGTTAATAGAAGCTTATTAAAGCATAGACTTCTATTGTTAAATCAAAATTTTAAGTACTGCTTATTGAACAATAAAATTATTTAAAAATATTATACAGAAGGAATTGAGTTAGACAAATAAAATTATCAGGTTTTGCTTATTATCTATAACTTACTAAACTTGTTTTTATTAAGTAATCACAAAAGTAGTATCTTTAGACAATGATAACCTTATGAAGAAATCAAGAATTCAGCCACACACTTGGTACAGCAAGGTAGTTGAAAGGATAAAGATTAAAACATTTTTAAATAAAAAAGTAAAAATAAATAAAAAAGAAAGGATAAAAAAATCCCACATTTCCACTCTTCAAAGTAGATTTTTTTTTTTTTATTTAACAATCTTAAAATATTCTCAACTTCAAATTAAGAAAATGTGTAGGGGAAAAAAACCCTAAACCCTAGTTCTTTCATACTAATCAATAAAAGTTAATTTTCAATGAGGAAACAAGAGATGGAAAACATTAAGTTGGAAAATATTAAGGCTGAAATTGAATATTTTTTTCTCCAATGTTCTTCCTGAAATTTATCGGATAAATTACTCTGCCATTTTGGAAGTCATTTTTTTAAAATAGAAAATCACTTCTTTTTTAAAATAGAAAATTACTTTTTTGCATTCCCTGGCTCCAATCATCCTTATCAGCAACATAAAATTACCCAGAAACACTCTAAGAGTGTAACGCAAAAGATTGCATTATAGAAATTATCCAAGTAGCACTTATTTTTGAATCCCTATTTTCCCTTGACATTTACTACTGCATATAAAAGACACCTACTGAGATTCTTAGGAATTAAATTAACCTATAATGAAGTGACATTAA
The DNA here is from genome assembly GCF_048772815.1 of Callospermophilus lateralis. Taxonomy (NCBI): domain Eukaryota; kingdom Metazoa; phylum Chordata; class Mammalia; order Rodentia; family Sciuridae; genus Callospermophilus; species Callospermophilus lateralis. The sequence goes on along the minus strand of NC_135318.1, from coordinate 108,901,362 downwards.
AGGCATGCATAATAATAGTTAGATTTAGAACATATCTGCTGTGGTCACTTTTTTAAAATGTATAGGGCGGCATCCCAAATAGTACCCCTTTCACAAAAACACTAAATTTCTGGAAAACAACAGTAACAATTCAAAGTTAAAAACAGGTGGCAACGTTGCTTCCTGACCACCCTGACGCTCACCGAGCTGCACTTTTAATCACCTGTGGATCCTATGGATGCTGCTTAGGCAGCTGGTTGGCCCAAGGGCCCGGGGAAGATGGGAGACACCGACGACGGCAGAGCGCTCTAAGCTCTTAAAAAAAGTCGTGCATCCTACAGCAAACTGACATATGCCGCACTCCGTCCTGCTTCTTTGAGATTCTATTTAATGTACGGAGACCCTTTTCCAGTGGAGGGACACAGCACGATCAGAGCAGGCCTGGGTGGGGGGCACGTGTCTGACTCCCCCTGCTCCTGCGGACTCCCAAGGACCCCAGCCCCGGCTCCCGGAAGGTGCCTGGGCTTCTGGGGGAAGCAGAAAGGTGGGGACGGTGTAGACCATCCTCCCAGAATTTCGGCCTCGCGGAAACACACTTGAATCCGTCTCAAAAATTAAAACTCTGCTGCGAATACAAACTCTTGATTCAAATATAATCTGCCTCCCCGACAAAGCGCCCGCGCCCACAAGCGCCTGGTAGGTGGGGAGGGGTCGTGGGGGGGAGGGGAACGCCAGCCCCCTGCAGCACCGGGCCCTGGGACGGCCGCCCGCGGGTTTGGATCAGGTGGCGCACCCCGCCCGCCAGGACACGCCCCTTTCCCCTCCGCACGCGCGGTGTCCTCCAGGAGGCGCCAGGACGCGGTCAGAGGGCACGGTCTTCCGAGGCTGCCAGCCAGGCCCAACGTGACTAACCCCGAAGTCCCACCGCCACTCGCCCAGGCCGGCGGGTTGAAGCCGCCGAGCCTCCCTGTCCAGCGCCAGGCCAGGACCCCGCCACAGCCTCCAGGCCCCGCCCCCGCCCCCGCCCCAGGTGCTGTGGCCTCCGAGGAGGGGCCGGGACTGGGGAGAGGCAGGGTCTTCCGGAGCCCACAAGCCGGGCCCACCGCACTGACCCTTCAGCCTGGCCGCCACTCACCCAGGTCCCTGGTCCTAAGCCTCCGCTGCCGCCTCTGGCCACCCGGGCCCCTCTCACAGCTTTTGTACTCTTCTACCCAGTAAAAGCCGCGCCCACAGCGGCGTTCATTGGCCCAGACCTAGAGGTCCTCTGGCCAATCAGAGCTGCGAGCTAGAGGGCTCACGGGAATTGGGGGGGCGGGGCACATCGGGGCGCCTGCGCATTGGGCTCCTGGCAGTGGAGGCGCTGGGAGTCGGCAGCTGGGAGTCGTTGGGACACTTGTCTGGATGAAACCTGGGCAGAACCTGGGATGGGAGCCAGGGCAAGGCCGCCTTGCCCCCGCCCACCCATTCTCTCCAGAAGGCCTTCAGCAGACTCGGCTGAAGCCAGGGCTCTGGGCTTCCTGAGGGCCCCACTTCCTTCCATACCGCCTCAGGGGTATACCCCAACTCTCCAGTTCCTTCTCTCAGTGGCCCGTGCTCATTCCCTGGCTGTGTGAAGTTCCCGGGCTAAGAAGTTGCTCTTTGTGAATATCCGCAACCGTTTGATATAGAAATAGTTCCCATTTCACAGATCAAGAGACTAAAACAAGCTTTGAAGGCCCTTTGCAGACTCGGCAGGTTGCTGGAATTCAAATGCACACATAGGGAATTTCAAGGCTGTGGTTCTCAACCATGCAGGCGGTTTTTCTATGGAAACAGTCTCCTGTGGCTGGTCTCTGGGACTTTTCCTCACAAGCTGTCTGAATAGCAATATTTGAGTGGTGTGTTGGTCTCTCCAAAACTAACTGCCTCCTCCCCTACCAGCTGGCTCTTTCTCCGGTCTTCAAACCTCACTTTGCCTACATATCACCTCTAGTACTTCTATTTCTCTGCACAAAATAAAACACCCTTCACTAGTTTCTCATCATTCCTGGAGTGTCAGAACCTCAGCTAAACTTTCAAGAACCGCAGTATGGTTGAAGGCTTTCTGGCCATGTCTCTATACTCTTTCCAGTACATACCACCTTGACTCCAACCCACTGGCATCAAACACAGCCACATATGCTTCCCCATTTCTTCATCATATCACCTGGAAATGCATCTGTCCTACTCCATTTCTACCTGGTGCAATCCTATCCATGCCTCATGCCGCACCCGCTTAGTCTTTATTTTGCCTCAGAATTTCCATGGTCTGTTTTCCTGTTCCCTGATTTCTCCCAGTACCAGAGGCCCTGATCAAATTTTACCTAGTGTTATTTTATATGAGTCCCTGTCTGAACTCTTCTCCCTAACAAGAATGTCACCTTGATGAGGACAAGATTTGTCTCACTCATGACTGTTGTGGTGCCTAAGAAATTGCCTCATCAACTTAATGCACCCATGCAACGAATACATCTTGGTACGAGTTCATAAAAGTTCTCAGCAGTTGGAAGTCTTCCCCATCATTTAGACAAGGGCATCTGAATCAGCTTCATGGGTCATGTTTACATGTTAAGATCACAGCTTCCCACTCAGTTTTATGATTTTTTTTTCATCATCTGCAGCCATCCTTTCTCTTCTCAGTCTCATTTCCATCCAGAGGCTCTTTTTTCCCCAACCCTCTTTTTTCCCATGTTTTTCCTTCTCACTTGATTTCATTTCTTGACCCTTTCGTTCTTCCTTCCTGTGATCAACCTCCTCTTAAAGCCCTTCTAGGAGCTTCCACTTCCATGCTCATTTAGCATATTTACTAAGTACCAGTGTCGTAGCCATGCTAGGTTGGCAGATATCCTAAGATTTATTATATAAGAATAGGCCATAGATACCATTTTTAAAAGAACATCCAAAAAACTCTGTTTTAGCAAATGAACCCAAGAAGAACTCATAAGGGAGTAAGAGGTTCACAGCACTACTCATGATGCCTGGCATCCTAGGACCCATCTTAGGGTACAGATGACCATTTAGGCCAAATAGTCAGGAGATGGGGTTCTAGTTTCAACTTCCCCTCTAACATTCTCTAAGAACTTCAGCCCCTCTCAGGTGTCTGTTTCTGCACCAGTAAAATTCAGAAATGGGGTTAGGTCAATAGTCCCCAAGGTATTTTTTTAAAGAACACAAATTTTGCAGAAATTTAACAGATATCATGGAAAAATGGGGTAGGGATTGTTCCATGGCCAAAATCTTGGGAAAACCTCTTTCAACAAATTTAAAACTTTCTTTTCCCCTAACTCTTCACAATACCTTTATTAAACTATGCACCTTAAGTCTCTTGGGGGATAAGGTAGGGAACTTAATGTGTTGAACGGTAATTCTCTTTTTAATTATAGAAATTATTTCCAGAAGCCATTTCTGTGCATATTGGAGACAATAAAGACAGATATATCAGAAGATTCTGAACAAGGAATAATCTACAAACCTATTTCTCCTTTCTAAAGCCTTATTGAAACTAACAACTTAGAAAATTTCAATGTGTCCAAGATACGGGAGGAACAAAGGAAGAAAAAACTTTCTAAAACTGAGTAAACCAGTGTGAGAAACATATTTTTGAGTAGAAGAATTTTGCAGGTGACACTGAATTTTAAGCAGGAATCTTGGAGAATAATGTTATTCTCAAATGTAGAAGAATTAACAAAAAAGAGGAAAATATATAAAAATACACTTAGAAATGTCATTTTTCTAAAGAAATCTTAGCCAAATGGATATTTAATAGGAGAGATAAATTTGATGGACTTTAACCTTAAATACCTGGACTAATTTAAAATGCAATGTCAGTCCATATTTTGATGTGTTAAACTGATTTCTCAATGGTTCTGTTGAAAGTCAAAAAGGAAACAAAATTAGTTTACACCATTAATTTGGCAATTTGGGGGTAAAATTCATTTGGTTAGCAGAGATACACAAAGCAATGTAGTGAAACATCCTCAAAAACGTGTTCCAACTGGAAAACATGCATGTATATTTATATATGTATGTATTCCAATAGAAGGATATATGTGCATTATATATGTGTGTGAAATGTGTGTTTGTACACATACAGATGTTATGGACATGCACTGGGACTTAAGAGGTTAAGCAGCTTATAATTTGAAATGGTGATTTTGAAATACTTTAAAGCATAAAGGGACTTATGTCAATAGGAAGGAAAAGACAGAGTCTAGGGTATGCAAACTGCTATTCTCTTTGGTTGTTGAGTCAATATGTAGGCAAAGCTTTCATGTGGAACATAGTGCAAACATGAAACAAAGTGGTTACTCCTTGGTTTCCTTTGGACTGTACTATTGTCAGGGTTCAGAGAACAGATTCTCCACATCCAGGGTTCTTTTATGAGTCTTAATTATGAACCCCTGAGGAACTCAGTGGAGCCTGGGGTTACTGGAGATGATGTCTTGCTTGGCATATTTACCATCTACAAATCATCTGCTATAAATATACCTCAGCAGGCTCATCCTCAGGCCAGCTCAGGAACCTGTGATTCGTGAAGGTTACAGGAAACAGTGTGAAGGCTGAAGCACTTTATTAAGGGTAGCTTTCTTTTCTGACCAGCCCTGCACTCTACTTGAATAGAAATGATCCAGAGAATGAGTGCTCTTTAGCATTTAGAATTAAGTCTTTTAAAATTCCCTTTGGATGTTATTCTTACATCACTGAGTTTTGACATTTAAGAATTTATAAGAAACATCAAAATCACTATGTTAAAGGATAATGTGAGAAAACACTAAATGTAAAATAGAAGCATATTTAAACCTTACTTTTCTTTCCTTTTTTTTAAAGTACAAACTTTGCAAAGCATTTTCTCTCAATTTTTATTACACATCTATCATTAGTCTGTATTTTTCTCTGGATAAAATAACATAACTGACCAAAATGTTTTGGAGATACCATGATTCCAATCTCTGGAAGTTGAACTAAATAAAATGTGTTTCTTCTTTGTATTGCTGAATGTTCTTTGTTTTTGAAGAAAAATGTGTTTGTTTTACAGAGTTTGGATTTTGCCTTGAACATATAAACAATATTTTCTTTGCACATTTGTTTCAATAAATAAAAATTGTTTTAATGAGCCAAAAATGACACAAAACAAAAATGCCACCCAAGTTTCTCTCACTGGTGATTTGTTCCTGCAAATACTCTTAAAGCCAACTGGGGAATGATTAACGTTTCCCTTACAAGGTTTTTCTTTAAACACTTATCCTAGAAGAGAAAGCCTTGAAGAGGGTCATTCTATTGACATGTATTAAGAAGTAAAGGGCCAATTTCAATATTTCAAACCACTCTGTTGTTTTCACTCAGCTGTTTTTACTCTAACATTTTAATAAAATATCTTGTTCTTGGCTACATAATCGCCCCAGGGGAGAGGAATAAAAGAGGAATAAAAATGCAGAAGAGTGAGGAGACAAAATGATGGGAAATTGCTTTATTCAACTTTATCTGTGGCTCAAGCAACTCACCCTTAGGAAGACTCCACACTTGAAATGAATTACCCTTTATGGTCTCCTCCCACACATCACTGCACTGTTTTAGCATTTGTTTTGCAAACCACCAACTGAGTCTACAAGTAGAGACATAGTAAGGAGTCCAATGATATTTTTGCAGCCCATATATTTGAAGCTAGTTCAGCAAATACTTCAAGAGCCTACAGTTTAGGTGGCTAAATAAATAATAATAAAATATGGGAGAGGGGGAGGCTTGGAAATTTATCTTTTCCTTCCCTCTTACATGGAGAATCAGGTCCTTCTGTTGGTTTTCCCGCGTTTCTTCCCACTTGTTCCTCAAGCTTGTTACTAGGGAAACTTGAAAAAGAAAAAAATACATTAAGACCACAAAACAAAACAAAAGTTTTGATGTCACAACCATGATCCCAATGCTATGCAAAAATCAATGCAAGATTCCCAACCTAGGTCGCTTCACCACAGTCCCTACAAAGCCTGCACCGAACCTGAACAAATAAGGTGTTAATTGCATACTTGCTGATAAAAACTACTATGGTTCCAGGCCGAGACCCACAGCAATGGAAGCTGAGATATGCCCCCCTCTGCTGTGGACTGGATCAATTCTGAATCCTGATGCTGAAGTGACAGCTCTCCCCCTGCGCAAGGTACATCCTGAAAGACACAAAGAGAAAGATGGTCAAGTCCAGCGTTTACTTCCCACCCTTCAGAGTCGCCTTCCCATTCGCCATACGCCCCCCACCCAACCCCACCCTGCCTCACAGAGTTTCTCTTACAGTTAGTCGCCGCCAGCACCAGCGGTAGGAACCAAGGACGCAAAACCCTCACAGACACAGAAACTACCGCTTTTGGCACGTGCCTGGGTTTGAGTAGGGGTGACCTGCAGGCACACTCCAGCCCTGGCTGGACCTCCAGGCGCACCCCTCCCGCCCGCCTCTCCCTCTCTCCCTCCCTCCCGCCCCTCTGTCTTTGCCCGCCCCTCTCTCTTTCTTCCGCGGGCTTCTCTCTCTCTCTCTCCCTCCCTCCCGCCCCCCTCTCTCTCTGCTCACACCCCCTCTCTCCCCCACCCTCCGCCCGCCTCTCTCTCTCTCTTTGCCCGCCCCTCCCTCTCTCTCTCTTTGCCCACCCCTCCCTCTCTCTCTCTGCCCGCCCCCCTCTATCTCCCCCCCCCGCCCACCCCTCTTCTTTCTCCCCCCCTCTCTACCCCCCTCCGCCCGCTCCCCTCTCTCTCTCTCTCTCCCGCCCGCCCTTAGGCCCCTCCCTGTTCTCCCACCCAGCTGCTGCTCTCCTCACTTGCACTTGCACACACCCGCCCTCTGGAGACAGAGCTCCAGGAAGGCTCCCCAACCGCCTGGCACACCAGGAGCCTCAGGCCAGCTGTCCAGCGCACAGCGGAGTCCTGCGGTGGACACAGCGCGAGTCCTGGCAGTGGGCACAGTGCGAGTCCTGGCAGTGGGCACAGCGCGAGTCCTGGCAGTGGGCACAGCGGAGTCCTGCAGTGGGCACAGCGCGAGTCCTGGCAGTGGGCACAGCGCGAGTCCTGGCAGTGGGCACAGCGGAGTCCTGGCAGTGGGCACAGCGCGAGTCCTGGCAGTGGGCACAGCGGAGTCCTGGCAGTGGGCACAGCGGAGTCCTGGCAGTGGGCACAGCGGAGTCCTGGCAGTGGGCACAGCGCGAGTCCTGGCAGTGGGCACAGCGGAGTCCTGGCAGTGGGCACAGCGCGAGTACTGGCAGTGGGCACAGCGCGAGTCCTGCAGTGGGCACAGCGGAGTCCTGGCAGTGGGCACAGCGGAGTCCTGGCAGTGGGCACAGTGGAGTCCTGGCAGTGGGCACAGCGCGAGTCCTGGCAGTGGGCACAGCGGAGTCCTGCAGTGGGCACAGCGGAGTCCTGCAGTGGGCACAGCGCGAGTCCTGGCAGTTGGCACAGCGGAGTCCTGGCAGTGGGCACAGCGCGAGTCCTGGCAGTGGGCACAGCGGAGTCCTGGCAGTGGGCACAGCGGAGTCCTGGCAGTGGGCACAGCAGAGTCCTGGCAGTGGGCACAGCGGAGTCCTGCAGTGGGCGCGCGCCCAGGAGCACGCAGGGGGCCGTCTTGCTGGCGCGAGCTCCGGGATGGGCACCTCTAGCGTGTGCCCAGGGGAGAAGGAGCACGGCGCCAGCGCACACACTGGAGACTGACCTTACTGTCTCTCTCCCTCTCTCGCCTCCCTCCTCGCTGGGAATTCAAACATCTTCCTGATATCACCAGCCAAAGATATTTCCCTCCTCTCCTTAGTAACCCTCTGTTCATCAGTATTTGTGGGGGGTGGGTGGGAGGAGGCAGAGAGGGGGAAGCGGAAAGAGGAAGAAGCATGGGCTTGAGCCTCCCACCAGGATGCTCCTGTAATAGACCCGCGGCTCCACACATCTGCCTCAGCGGCTGCCACCACCACCGTCACCACTCCTCTCAGTGCTTCCTTTGCTTCTTGGCTAATCGGTTTGTTGGGAGACAGATTTGGTAAAGCAAATCTTTGTTCTTAATCTACTTTCATCGTTTTTTTGTGTGTGTTTATTTGTTGAGAGATTTATATCTGTGCACAACTGGGGACATGTCTGCCACTTGATGATTTACAAAAGCTAGGGGAGACTTAGGCCTCAGTCCAGCCTTGGACAGTATGCTGCATAATTGAAACAGAAACATCAACAGCCAGTGTCACCCAGAGAAGAGCAAGATTGGGACCAAATATATGACACCCTAACTAAACAGTTTTCTGTGCTTTCTATTTTAATTTACATTGTTCGGTGAAAGGATCTACACATTCATAAGTGCCAAGATCAGAGAAAAAGTGATAGTTGTCTATGTTCAGCAAGGACATCCATGGGCTTTAACTCCTGGGATCAGGAGAGAGAAGTTAAATCTAAAAGAACTTGGCTTCTGCCTTTATGAGTGTTCAGCAAACAAAGAGCTCCAATCTTGGGTTTTCCCCTGTAAAAATCACAAGACTGACAATTATTTCCAGAAGGAAAAATTTTCATCACTGAATAATAATAGCTTCCCTTCAATGAAAGAAACTAATTGTCTCACATAAAACAAAACACTTGGCAAAAGAATGGTGAGAGGCTTAGGCTGAAGGACCCCAAATATAAAGCCATTTTAAATCCTCAAGGGGTGGGAGTAAAGCTTACTGGACTCGTGCAAATCTCCCCTAGATCACAATCCAATCATTTCTCATTGCTGTACAAGTTTCTCAATGGGCTGCTAAAATCCCAAGCAATAGTGCAGAGAAGGTGTTAAAAACAACACTTGCCTATTAATCCCCCCAAAGGTTTGCAACACCACACTCTCTTTGGCTACATGACAGACTGAACTCTACAATGTTTCATCAGGGATTTGATGCACAAGTCAAATAGTGGACAATTGTATACAAAGGACCACTGTTAGAATAGCTTTCATCACCAGGCATGGTGGTGCATGCCTATAATCCCAGCAGTTCAGAAGGCTGAGGCAGGAGAATTTAGAGTTCCAAGCCAGCCTCAGCAACAGTGAGGAACTAAGCAACTAAGTGAGACCATGTCTCTAAAGAAAATACAAAATAGACCTTGGGATGTGGCTCAGTGTTTGAGTGTCCCTGAGTTTATTTCCCAATAGCCTTCCCCCAAAAAGAGAGAGAACAGATTTTGTCAATAATTTAATAATAACCAAGACTCAAGAAACTACGGATATGAGAAAAAGAAAGCCCTTGTGAACTGTTGGTGAGAATGTAAGTTTAAAAAAGTCATTTTTGAAAATAGTGAAAACTCTGAACCATTTAAAACACAACTAACATATAACATAGTTAAATTTATTCTGGGTGTAATTTCAAGGTATTAGAATGAGGAAGTTAAAGAAACAAATGTATACCAATTTTTATGTAGCAGAATTGTCAGTAGAAAAAAAAGAAAAGAAGAAGAAGAAGTGTTGCAGTAATTCACGTGCAGGTCAGCATGGGAAAAGAAAGAAGAAGCAGAGCAAGCAAAGCAGCAGCAGAAAAAAAGTCCTTTATTGTGTACAAGCAATCTTTTTATAGTATTGTGAACAAAAAAGGCAGCCTTCCAACAGCAATAAATCAGGTCTTTCAGCTAATTAAACATAGCATACAGAAGTTTTACTTTCTAATCAGAAGTGACCCGCTTCTCATGGCTAATCTATTCTCGGCCCAGAGTATGTTGAGCTCTGCTCTTTGTTAAGAACAGATAATAAAAATTTTTCTCAGCGCCCTCCTAGCCCACTTGGCAGAAGATCCCGTTTGCAGGCAAGTCCTCCCAAGGACAGCAGACACCTTGTTTTCAAGCATGTCCGCTGTTACTTATCTGTACCTTGACAGAATATCCCATTTGCAGGCAGACTCCATCAAGGACAGTAATAGTAACACAGTCACATCTGATTCTCTACAAAGAAGAAATAAAAATTTCTTCAAATGAAAGGTGTACCAGGAGATTACTTGTAACTGCAGGGCATCTAACTACTCTCCTGTTAACCCTCACACCATATTTCAGACCATTTTCTCTTGTCAACAGAGGACACTGAGACTCAAATTAGCTAGACACTCCAAAGTGTATAGACATGAGAGCTGTGGATACCTCAGAAACCCTGAGCCAAGAGAAGTTATGAGAGTGACATGAGGACACATCATCCTGTCAAGTCTACAATGGGGAATCCCCAGTCAAAGACTTTCCAAGAAGGTATCTGTATCTATGGAAGACAAATAGGGCAGAAATGAGCATTGTTTTACAAAAAGAGCCAAGTGATCATCTCTTTTTTTTTTTTTCCTCTCCTATAAAATACAACAGAGAAAAATCCCATAAACAGTGCCATCTAGTGTTGGAGAAAAATAGTTACACAATATTGTGTCTGAAATATAATAGGAGAAACCGTTTATTATACTGTGGAGTAATAAAGTTAGCATTAGGAATGTGAACAAGAGGATGAAAATATAGGATATATTCTGAGATATGAATATAAAGCTAAAGGTCAGTTCCAGCATTCTGAATTTGAGTTTCTGCTTCTCAGAAATTTCAGGAAGAAAAAACAATTCAATCACCTATATACCAGCAAACCTTATGCAAAGAAACAAAATCACACTTGGATTTGGGATTCTCTCCTGATAATCACAGCAATCATTAGCATACAATCTGGGGAAATGCCAGGTTGCCAGAACAAAGCTATGCACATGGGCTTCGGGCCATGATTGAAGATATCATGAATGGAGAGAACAGAATTTCCAAAATTTCAGCTGATATATTTCCCACTTTAATTCCCAGAGGAAACTTAGAAATTAACTGCTCCATAGGAGGATTTATTTTGGCAGACACTGGAGACTAACTGTAATCGGTCCACAATTTAGTTTTTTTTTTTTTTCATATGTAAGACCATTTTATTTAAATGACCCATAGAAACATTCCAAATATTTCATTAAACTCCTTTGTCCTCCCTCCCCCGCCTCTCTCTCATGATCCTGGGGATTGAATCCTGGGCCTTATGCTTAGAAGGCAAGCACTGTACAAGCTGAGCTATACCTCCAGACCCATTTGAGGGAAGGAAACAAGGGATTGAAGTCAGGGGCACTCCACTGTGCCTGACTTTTGTTTCTCATTTTTGAAGTGAATAGTAGAAACTTTAAAATTATACTTATTGAGTCACTTTTTTTGAGGGGAGGAATATGGGAACATAGCTGACTCATGGAATTGCTAATAAGTTTAAATCTCAAGCTGTTTTTTTATAAGACCTGAGAACATAAAAGTTAAATAATTTTAATGTAATTGTGATATAATTTCCATAAATAAAAATATATACATATTTATTCACAAATTACTTTAACCATATATACAGTGATAAGTGACAATGCACTTCTCTCTGGGTTGAACTCCAGCAGCAGCTGTCAATCTCCTTGGAGCCTCCGTTCTGCTGCCTTCGTTTTCTTTTTTTAAAAACCTTTTGTATTTTTAGTTGTTGATAGAACTTTATTTTTATTTATTTATATGTGGTGTTGAGAAACAAACACAGTGCTTCACACATGCTGGGCAATCTCTCTTCAACTGAACCATCACTCAACACCTCATTGTTTTCTTAAGTGAATGAAATTTGACACAATCAACCAGTCCTTGTACTTTTTTTAGCACATGTGATTTTATTTATTGCCCACTTATTTCACCTGGAATCTAAACTTGATTTACTTGTTGATTTGTGTGATCAATTTCACAAGGCCTTAGTTGTCACTCCTGCTTTGTATGTAGTTCATTGTTGGAAACCACTCTTATTTGCACTAGTACATAGATCGAGGATCTGAGACTAGAGGACATAGATACAAGATTTTGCTGAAACAACTAAAAAATCCATCTTCATCTTTCTCTCTTTCTGATATATAGGACATATACCAGCATGTGGAAAAATAACCTGATACATTAAGACTGCAAGAGACAATCCTCAAGTTTATATATATATTTAACCACTGATCCACATGTTCAGACATATTTATTTATTTGTTTTTTTATTTTGATTTTGAACCACCATCTATAAAAATTGCTTACGGCCTCAATAATTTGCTAAGCATAGCTTTGATTTTGCAATCTTCCTGCCTCATCTCCCCACGCTTCTGGTATGAAAGGCAAGCACCACCACACCTGGCTCATATCCTTCTGTTTATAAAGAACAAACCATGTGAGTTGTTTGAGAAGAGGTGACAGGGTATTAACTAATAGACAGAATAAACCCAGAGAAATAAGAACCTGGTCATAAAGAAGACCCCTGACACCATCTATATGAGTATCACACAAATTTACCAACAACAAAGAACTATTTTAGAGTCACTTTAATACATAGCCGTAATCCTAGTAACTTGGGGAATTGAGTTCAGAGGATTGCAAATGAAAGACCAGCTGGGAGACTTCATTGTACTTTCAAATCTGGTCTCTTAATGAACTTTAGTTTACTACTCATATTTTTAATGCATTGTCTTCTCAGGAACTGCCTGTAGAGAATATAAACCTATTGCACTTTGCCTGGCCTCCTAGGACTTCTTTTGAAATATCTGTGGAAGAATCTATGACATTCTAAATCCAGCATTTTGCAATCCTGCAGAACAAGTACCATGTGTTTGACACCAAGATATGCTGCCCTCTCAAGCAGTAGATAAGTCTCTAGGTATCATGGCTATAATGGCCTCTGAGTGCTTAGGTGACTGAGCATTGTGAAAAAACTCCCAAGGCTTCCCAGCACAAAAAGGGTGACCTAGGGTTTCTTCTCAAAAGAATTATTACTTTTAATCCCTACAGAGGGATTTAATTCCTGGGACAGGTGTGGTCAATCCACTGAGATGCCCTCAATCCATCTTTCTTATTATTTCTGGGTAAGGTACTTAATAGTGTCTCTTTGGTAGCTATAAGGTTTTTAATGACCATCCATATTTTTTTTGAGAGAGAGAGAGAAATTTTTTTAATATTATTTTTTAGTTTTCTGTGGACACAACATCTTATTTGTATGTGGTGCTGAGGATCGAACCCAGTGCTGCGCCCATGCCAGGTGAGTGCGCTACCACTTGAGCCACATCCCCATCCCCAAGACCACCCATATTTTTAGCCCCAATTTTACTCTGTTTTCTGGCCAAACTTCAAGTTTTTAAAATCTTCCTGTTCTCCTTTCTGTTCATGATTATCACAATAATCTTAGCTCAAAGCTGATAGCAACACCCATGTCAACACCTGAATAAAATGCTGCCTTGAAATTTCTTCCACTAAATTAACAAATTCATCTCTTTAAATCCAGCCTCACAAAAAATTGTCAGGAAATGGGCAAAATATTAAAAACTTCTTTCCCAGAATATAAAATGAATGACATTTAGTCCAATTTCCAAGAGTCTCCCTTCTCCTGTGAAACATCATAAAGGCATTTTTTTACCATTCTATCATCTTTCTGCTCTTCTGATCTCTGAATAGAATTGCCAATTAAGGTCCACATAAAACAATAACAACTTTTTTTTTCAGTTTGCATCTCTAAACTTTTTTAAAATTTCTTGAACAAATTCCCCAAATCTCCTAAATCATCTGAATTACATGGTCACATTGGTCACAACAATGACCCCACTTCTGGTACCAATTTAGTTTTCAGTCATCTTTTTCAACATTGTGACCAAAGTAACTGATATGGACAATTTTAAAGGAAAACATCCATTTTCGGGCTCATAGTTTCAGAGATCTTAATTCAAAAATTACCCACTTAATTACTCAGGTGAAATTGAAAGACATGCCAGAAGAGTATGGTGGATGAAAGCAGCCCTGAAGAAGGAAACAGAAAGAAAAAAAGAATTGAGAGGCAGGCAAACTTGGGATCCCCTAATAATGGGGAAAAATGTATATTTTAAAGGCATGCCTTTAAAAAACCACTTCTTCCAGCCTCATTCTACCAGCCTATAGTTACCACTCAGTTAATCCCTATCAGGAGTTTAATGCATTGATTAAATTAAATTTCTCATAACTCAGTAATTTCACATATAAACTTTACTACATTGTATCATAAATGAGCTTTTGGACATCATTGCTTACCTAAATCCCAACATTATTAAAAGGGAAGAGTTTACTTCTGTGAGTAAACTACATAAAAACAACATGAAACAAACAAAATAGAGACATATCAAATAAACAATCTGAGGCCCTAGGAAATCAAGAACCAATCAAATAAAAAAACAGCAGAAGAAAGGAAATAATATCAGGTCTGAAATTAATGAAGAGAATAAGAAAGCAATATAAATAATTAATGTGAAAAAGAGTTCTTTGTTTGAAAAGATAAATAAGACTAATAAATACTTAGCCAAATTAACCAAAACAGAGAGAAGATAAACACAATATTTTTAAAATTGGAGATGAAAAACCAGGTAACAGCACACATCACTGAAATGCAGAGGATCATTAGGGACTATTTTGAAAATATGTTTCAATAATTTGGAAAAATCTTTTAAAAATGATACATTTCTATAAACATACAATCTACCAAAATCGAATCAAGAGCACATAGAAAATCTAAACCATATAAAAAGAAATGAGATTGAATTGGTAATACAAGGCCTCCCAACAAACAAAACACCAGAGTGTCAGCTGAATTCCACCAGAATTTTAAGGAGTTACTACTGATAGTTCTCAAATCACCCGATGAAATGGAAAAAGTGTGTGGAGCATAGATATTTCCAAAATCATTCTAGGAATCTACTATAAGCCAAATACCTAGGGACATATCAGGAAGATCAGGGTACTATAGACCAATATATTTTATGAGCACAGATTAAAAAAATATATTTTTAAATATGTTTTTAGTTGTACATGGACACAATATGCTTATTTTATTTACTTATTTTTTTAATGTGGTTCTGAGGATCAAACCCAGTACCTCACGTGTGCTAAGCAAGCACTCTACCATTGAACCACAACCTTAACCCCCACAAATTCTTATTAAAATTTTAGCAAATCATTTACAGAATAAATTAAGAAGATTGTACATCATGATCAAGTTGGTTTCATACCATGAATGAAAGTATGGTTCAACATATTCAAATAAAAAATTGTAATTCACCACATAAACATCATTAAGATTTAAAAATAAAATGATTATCTCAATATGAATAGAAAGAGATTTTGACAAAATAATGTAGTTTTATTCAGCCATAAAAGAAACCATATAATTCCCAGGAAAATAGATGGAGATGGAGAACATCATGTTAAGCAAAACAAGCCAGTCTTAGCCAAGGATCCTATGTTTTCTCTTATATGTAGAAACTAGACAGAAGAATGGAAAAATGGGGATATCATTAAAAATTAATGTGAACTATAGGGTAGAGGAAAGCAATCTGTGATAGGAAGCAAGGAAGGGAAAAGAGAGGAACTTGGGAATAAAATTGACAAAATTATACTATGTGCATGTATAAATATGTCAAACAATGGATCCAAATATTATTTACAATTTTAATGTGGTATTAAAATAACTTTAAAAGGCACATAGTATAAATTATATGATTAGATTATCTCAGACTTGGCCTTATAGTAAGAAAAATAAATATACATGTGATATTTTGTTTTTTGCTCTTTACAATAGAATGTTTTTCTGAAAAATGAAAGGAAAAATAGGATTCTGAGATACATTGTTATAAAAGTACGTGTTATAGGAAAAGCAAGGCTAATATAAGTATTTTACCACAGCCATAAAATAATTAATAAATGTACATACTGCTTTTCTAAAAATGAAAAGAGAGATGATGCTTTTTGTATATAACAAGCAAGTCATTGCTAAGGTAAAAGGCGTATTTTATTCAATTTTCCATAACAGATAGTATTTGCATTAGGAATAGATAGAGTATGAATTTTTAAATTTGAACATCATTCTGACATTTTTTGGCAAGTCCAAAACTTCTCTTGCATTTTAAATTGGGGGAAATTTGTAAAGTGTGATCTTTCATTAAAAACTATGTCACATTCTTTACATTTGTAGGGTTTAATCACTACTGTAATTTTCTTGGCATTTTTTAAATGTTGGGCTTTGATTAAAACTTTGCCACTTTTTTGGCAATTTACACTACTCTTCCAAGTATGAATTTACTAGTAATTAATAAGTCATGATATCACAATAAATGATATTTTACATTCTTTAGATTTGTAAAGATTCTCTCAAGTATGAATTCTCTCATGCTTGATAACCCTTGAATTGTACCTAAATACTTTGCCACATTATTTACAGTTGTATAACCTTTCCAGCTTGAATTCCCTGGTGTTGGGTAAGGCCTACTCTTCAAATAAAAGCCTTGAAATTTTCTTTACATTTGTATTGGTTCTTTCCAGTATGAATTCTCTGGTGTCTACTAAGATGTGATCTTTGATTAAAAGCTTTGCCACATTCTTTACATGTGTATGGTTTTTCTCCAGTATGAATTCTCTGATGTGTACTAAGGTATGATATTTCATTAAAAGCTTTGTCACATTCTTTACATTTGTATGGTTTCTCTCCATTATAAATTCTATTGTGCAGAACAAGGCTTTGCCTTACACTAAAAGCTTTACTACATTCTTTATATTTGTATGGTTTCTCTCCAGTGTGAGTTCTCTGGCGCATATAAAAGCTGTTCTGAACAGTAAATGCTTTGCTGCATTCTTTACATTTTTATGGTTTCTCTCCCGTGTGAGTTCTCTGGTGCACAATAACTGTGTGCCTAACATTAAAAGCTATGCCACATTCTTTATATTTCTATGGTTTCTCTCCAGTATGTATTCTCTGATATTGAGTAAAATGTGATATTTGATTAAAACCTTTGCCATATTTTTTACATTTGTATGGGTTCTCTCCAGTATGAATTCTCTGATGTTTACTAAGGCATGATCTATGATTAAAAGCTTTGCCACATTCTTTACATTTGTATCACTAATCTTCAGTGTGAATTCGTTGGTGTCGACCAAGATATTGTCTCTGAGTAAAAATTTTTCCACAATATTTATATTTGTATGGCTTTTCTCCAGTATGAATTCTCTGGTGAATTATATAGTTTAAGATTTGATTAAAATGTTTGCCAGATTCTTTACATTTGTATGGCTTTTCTCCAGTGTGAGTTCTCTGTTTCACAACAAGGCTGTTCTGAACGGTGAATGCTTTGCCACATTCTTTGCATTAGTATGATTTCTCTCCAGTGTAAATTCTCTGGTATCCAATAGGGGTTGGTGTAACATTAAAAGCTTTGCCACATTCCTTACATTTCTATGGGTCTTTTCACTATGAATTCTTTGGTGTTAAGTAAGGTGTGAGCTTTGATTAAAAGCTTTGCCACAGTTTTTACATTTGTATGGTTTCTCTCCAGTGTGAGTTCTCTGAGGCAAAATAAGGGTTTGCCTAACATTAAAAACTTTGCCACATTTTTTACATTTGTATGGTTTCTCTCACTTAATGTCTATTACAAACTTCTAGAGAACACAAGTTTGTTAAATGTGTACTTCATTTTGATTATAACTTTCATATTTCTTACTAACGAATGTATATTTAGCATAGGAGGAGGAAATCCTGGTGAGTATGGCAAGATACTTACTGCTAAGTAGTATAACCCATTCCTATGACACAGACCTGTAAACACATACACATGCAAACACATGTAGTATTCCCTAAGGCTTCGTGGTATTGAGAATTTGGCAGGGAGTTTGGAAACCTATCTTAGTCTAATCAATTGTGACACACCTACCTCTGAGGAGGTTACTTTCTTTGAATCTTAAAGCCTGTGTAATATGATATCTACTTTGTAGTGTTCTTGTGAATAATAAGAGAGAATATGTGTGTGTGTGTGTGTGTGTATGTGTGTATGTGTGTATGTATGTATGCATGAATGCATACAAGCATATATGTATATACACATGTGTATAAACACAAACACACACACACTATATATGTGTATATATATATATATATATATATATATATATATATATATGAGAGAGAGCATGAATACATCATGAAACAGTGCATATTCGGTATTCTGGCACATGTATTACAGTTAACTGATTATAGTTCTATCTCTCATATGAACTAAAGTTTTCTCAATGATGAGTAATATCTACTAATGACACTGTTTCTGGGACACCCAACCCAATATCTTGCACATGCTAGAGTCTTCAGTAAGCATTTATCTAATGAATGAAGCCAGCAAGCCCTCACAACAGGATGGTCAGGATAACTATCTGCCAGAGATAATGACATAGGAGCAAAGAAAGTTTATGTTAACTCACCCTACATTATAGTAATTGTTATAGGAGAGATTTCCTAAACTGTATGGCCTATGTGGAGTCCAGAACATTTATAAAATATTTAAAATCTTTCTGATGTATTTCAGTGTGCAGTCTAATTTGGAACCAGGCAGGGCATTTATAATCACTCTTTCTACAATGTTTAAGTAATTAGTAAATCGTAAATGCTTTAGCCTTAACAGCAATGGAAACAAATCTGTTCTGCAAAAATGATGGAGAATAGTTAGTTGTGCATTGGTTCCAAACTTTCTTAAGTGGAATTAGTTAATTTCATTTTATCTTCTTATTCTCGTTCACTCTCAGAAACTGAGTTGCTTTGAATTGTTCCTGGCACATATTAGATGCTCAATAAGTATTTGTTGAATGAATGAATGAATGAATGAATAAGTGGAGGCTGGTTTCATCTTTTACCAAGATCTTCATGCTGTCAGCATTCCCGTGTACCAATGTCTGTGAATGTTTTATATATGTGTATATGTACTATGCATTTTATATGTGTGTATATGTATACATGTATAATTGCATGCCTTGAGTGTGTATGCACATGTGTGTGTTTATATACACATACATGTGTGCTTACCTAGGTATGGGTAAATAGTTGCTGAAGTGTGTCACAGGCCACATACTCTGGAAGCACAGTCTGTGACTATCTGTGTATAACCTGTTCATTGGGGATCTGTAATCATGAAAGGAAGAGAAAGGAATTTGTATTTGGCAGTAGAAGAAGTGAAATTTCAACATAACCTGACAGAGCCTATATAAGCCAGTAGAGAGTTCTGGAATAAGTGTCACTAGTAAGTATTATCTTACTTAGATGGAAATGGCTGGACCAAAGTGTCCAGGCCATCATCTTCCTGCCTCCCTCACCGCTGGATGTGGGCTGCCCAGAAAAAGCATGATGCTGGGGGAAAAGCTCTCTACAACTGAGGCAGAGGCTGATGGTGCTGACAGCTAGAGGCTGCCATCTGCACTCCTTAGTACTAGGCAGCAAACCTCCTTGAAAGAGAAATCCAAAAGCTGCCTCTGCATGGCTACAATACATGAGTAAAGGTAGCAGTTCTGTTGATTGTCCTCCCAGGCCACAGTACCACGTGTCTGTGCCAGTCTGGAAACAATACACCTAAGCGGATGTTGTCTGGACTCAGATAGTCTCCAGTGAATCCTGGGAAAGTAAATTCTTAGTTCTAGTATGAGTAGGTATAATAAATCCAAATGGCTACAATTTTTCAAATATATCTCTCATCACGAACTGGAGTATGGCACTGGGTTTGTAGCTCAGTGGTAGAATGCTCACCTAGCATGTGCGAGGCCCTGGGTTTGATCCTCAGCACCATAAAAAAATAAATAATAGTAATGTGTCCAATGACAACTAAAAACTAAATATTAAAAAAAAAAACAGGAGGACGTATCACCTTTCCCTGAATGCATTGGCCTTTGAGTGATTTGGTCTTTGGGATATATAAGAAGAAGCATTGTGCTAACTCTAGGTGTGACTTTAAGAGAATTTACTCTCTAGAAGCCTTGTGCTAACAAAGATTTCCAACTGCACTCCTGGAGAGATCACACAGAGGAGCTCCAAGAGTATGTGGAAATGGAGGAGGACCCAAGTAACTCTCTTCTCCCTTTTTCTGTAGCCGTAGGGCTGGGCACATAACAGACAGGACCAATCAGAATCCTGATGGCATTGAACTGGACCTGGAAAGAAATACTTTCTGTTCAGATGGAAAAGTTGGAAAAATGTGTTCCAGGAGCACCCTGTGGAGTGCATCTATCCTATGCTTGGCTTTATAGATGAGAGAATGGGCAATAGAGAGAGGGTATCAGTAAAGAACCAGAGGTCTTCTACTCTCATCCTCTGCTGCATAGAAACATTTCTTTTAATAGTGGAGCAGGTATACCCTGACATCCTTAGTACTATTTTCATAACTCAGTCTTATGATTAATAGTCCACAGGAAAAACATAGGATGGATGGCAAAGCTCTTCTTACCTCTCACACAAACGGTATGTACATTGAATTCCCCGGCTAGGAAGAACTCATGTATAGGAAGACAGAAACAATCAGTATCAACTAAAAGTAGTGAGTTTTGGATGGAAACCAAGGCATCTGCTGGTGGGTAGATATGTATTTACCAAGATTTTTATCAATTCCTGTGAATAGCTACTAATATAAAAAAATTTAAACCATATTAAATTTGTTATGTTTTAAATCCCACATTCTATCCATATAAACTATCAGTTCATTACTTATAGACTTGGTGCCTCAATGATAAACAATCCCGTAACAAATTATAATCACACTTACATCAGTTACTAAGGAGAAATCAATGAAAACATACCTTACAGAAGGAATTTGTGAACATTTCTGTCAAAGGTTGTGAAACTGCTAGATATGTATCTTGTGAGCTGGTCTTAAAAACTGTCTCCAAACACTGAATTGCAGCTTGCAAGAAATTTAATAGTGAAAAAAAATTAGCAACTTAAAGAAAGAAATGATGATAGCACTGCACTCTGCAGTAATTGGTATTTATGATCACACAATATAAGGAAAACTAATTGGTTCAGTTGTGTACAGATTTATGTTTATAGATCAACTATTGAGGGGAAGAAAACTTGATTTATTATGTCTCCCTAAAAGATACATGTTATCTAGAATATAAATCTGAATATATGTAGCACATTAAAACTTGTTGAAAGCAGCAGGAAAAAGAGCAGATATGTAATTAACCATTTTTGTGTTAATGCCTTTAACAAAAATATTATCAGTTTTTAATGTACAAGAAATAGAAGTAGCAATCTGATTTAAAATTGTAAAACAAATAGTCCCTGACACATTAAAAGAATTAAATATTACTCTTCGTACATGTACATGAATATAGGTGAGTTTTAAATATCCATTCATATATGCTAATTTACCAAGTGCCTACTCTGTGTAAGATGCTATTCTAAGGTGATAGGGAAACTTAACCGAAGTAAACTTAACAGAAAACAAATCACTGTACACATGATGAATAGTTTATGCTTAATAGAAGTAGGTAGATAAACACAATAAGTAAAATGTATAGCCTATTGAATGGTGGAAGGTGCCTCATTTATTTTTGGTGTAGGACAAGAGAACTCATTGGAACACATTGAGTGCTAAGACATGGTGAGATGATGTTAGAAAAGCAGAAGAATTTGATTCATTTACGATAAGGAAGCTAATTTGGCAGAAAACAAATGAGAAACAGTAAGTGAACAATACATCACAGAATTACAAATTATATAGCTACTTTAAACAATGTGTAAGTAACATGAGGAGTTATTGCAACATTGCAAGATTCTGAGTAGAGAAACGATCAAATCTGACATACTCTTTGTTTTTTTGGATGGGGGATGGGTACCAGGGATTGAACTCAGGTGCTGAACCACATACCTAGCCCTTCTTATTTTTTTATTTGAAACTGTTTCTATACTAGCTTGCTTTGGACCTCACTAGTTTGCTGAGGCTGGCTTCGGATTTGCAATACTCTTGCCTCAGCCTCCTGAGCCACTGGGATTAGAGGCATGTTTTAGTCAATTTCTCACTACTGTAACTAAACAATCTCTCTAGAAAAATTTTAGTGAATAAAAGGTTATTTAGTGGCTAACAGTTTCAGAGGTGTCAGTCCACAGATCGCAGGCTCTATTCATTGGGATTCAAGTTAATGCAGGACATCATAGCAGAAGAGTGTGGAAGAGTGAACCAGCTCACATGATGAGAAATCATCAGAGAGAGAGAAACTCCACTCTCCAGATACAAAATATAGACCCCATATCCAAGTCCTCAACAAACCACTTCCTCAACCCAAACCCCACCTACCTCCAGCAACCACTCAGATAACCCCATCAAGGAATAAATAATTCACTGATTAGGTTAAGGCTATAACCCAATTCTGCAGCAACTACTGCCACTGAGAGCCCAAACAACCAAGCCACTTGGCTACAACACACATGCTGACTTTGTCCTTGAAATAAATACTGCCAAGAATACAAGCTATGTGAAAACCTTTCTAGATCAGTTCTTATTCTTAAAAAAAATGGTTACATGGTTTCCATTTTTTCCCCTGATTTTCTGCCATATCATGTCAACCTAAAGTCTCAAAATCAAATAACTCTTTGAGGACATCCAGGTTTTCATTAGTTCAAGAGATTCATTGATAAGTTCTTATATTAGATAATGTTCTTATTCAAGGGGCTTCACAGAGTTTATATTACTATTACATTACGATTATTCTCCTTCATTCTATCTTGTATTTTGTTTGGAATTTTTATACTGATTCCTCACATGACATCTAAACAGGGTTAACCCGTTGCATTTATTCACTACCACTACATATTTAGTAGTATATAGAGTACTTATAACTTGGCTACTTATGAATTTGCGTGAAATAAGCTGACATATATGATATAAATAGAAACAACATATATTTTAAAATGTAAATATTTTATGCTTCAGGAACCATTTGTCAATATATGAAAGTAATATAAAATAATATACATCAAAACTATTATATAAATGCTATATTCACAACCATTTTAAGTAATTTTTTTCATAAAGCTTGTACAAATCATGGCTCTTACATCTATGACATTTAGTCTCTGGGACTCTCTTACTCACCTATCCTCTGAGTCTTAGTGTCCTCATTCCAAGAAAGAAATGATTATTTTTTTCTCTTTATTTTCTCTTTCATCATGGTGAAAAATGTTTGAATAATTCAGACACAATATATTATTATTGTTGTTATTATATCTCTAACCTTAACAAACCAAAGTATGATTTCTTTTGTTCTTTCCCCACTAGCCCCTTCAAACTTCATTCACCTTCATCCACATTCCAAAGTATTTTATCTTTGTTTTGAAATCCTTTTGTTAACTTGATTAGGCTGAAGAATGATGTGTTAAAATTAGCCATATATAGGTTAAAATCCATCAAATATGAATTATGTGTTCCATAAATGATATTTATTATTATTAATTTATTAATTGATGAGACATATATGAAATAATTACCTAGTAGATTATATCATACTAAGTATTAGGATTGTAGAAAGGAATATGACAAGTTCTTCCTTCAATAGTTTTTCTACCTAGTGGATACAACAGGGATGTGAGCAGTATATTTTATACAGTCCATGTTACAAAAGAGGTTGGTTCAGGAACTTAACATGTTTGTTGAGGTTTTTTTTAGTGGTGACTACATATGCTGAAATTTCTCCTTCACACATCTGACTAACTTAATTCCTTTAACATTGTTTTCCCTCTAATTTGAAATTGGCTTATTTTCAAGTGAATTGTCCTGTTGCTGCCTGCATTTATATACTCTCTCAAAAACTGTGTTATTTAGCTTTCTGTCACTGTTACAAAGTACCTGAGAAAAACAATTTAAGAAATAAAAGGTTTATACATTGTTTCTGGATCTGTTTTGAATAAGAGCATCATGGTGAAAGGTGGAGCAAAGCTGCTTACCTCATGGCAGCCAGAAAGAAAAGGTGTGTGAAGGGAGAAAGAGAGAGTGAGCACATAAGAGAATACATAAGAGGGAGGGGCTTGATACAAAATATATCATTCAAAAGCCTTCTCCTAGTGAACTACCTCCTCCAATTAGGCCCCACTTCCTAAAGGTTGTGCCACCTCCTTATAGGATCATAGGCTGGCAAACAAGACTTTAGCACATGGCCTTTACACAACATTTCATATCCAACTCTTAACAGGCCTAATCAAGACTATATCACTTTGTATCCTCTATGAGTGTCCTCCTTTTTGTTCATGGCATTTTTCAGACTACTGCCTCCATCTTACAGTGTGGGGCAACCTCTAAATTCCCATGTCCCTTGCAAACTCAAGCATACTTTTATCTTACCATGTGTAACAAACTGTGAAAAATGAATACCAAAACGCTAACTCATTTACTCAAAGAAAAAACAAGTATTTAACATTTGAAGATATTAAATAAAGCATGATTCCCAGAAGTTTCTAAATAAGTTTCTACATTTATTCTAAAATGTAGAATTGCTACATCCAAATTGTTCTCCTTCATAGGAATGGGCAATGTGAAACTAAACCCATGGCTGTCAGATATGTTGAGAAATTTATAGATAATACTGACCACAGGACACATCTGATTTCTTTCCTTTGGCTTTCTTAACAGCTTAAGCTCACTGAAGAAAAATTGAGCACATGAGTTTAGTTTCACTATTACTTTGCTCTCTGGATTACAACCTCAAGTTAGAGTTCTTTGAGATAAACCTCACCTTTGTTGGTGTTCTAAGGGAGTCATGGTCAGGTTTTGGTGGTGCCCAAGGAAAAATGCAGAGTTATTAATCACCCTAAGGAGTAAAATCTGCTGCCATAATAGAGCTTTCATTCATCTTTCCTGCTGATTTCTCATGTTTAGCACCATGTTAATATATAGGCAGTATGGAGGAACAGGCTTGCTCCAGAGAGCAGTAGACCACTAACATTTCCCATTCCTTCACAGATGACTTAAGCCATAAATTAAAACCCTTGGTTGAGGCAGAAAGAGAGTTTATTTTGAATTTGAAAAAAAAAACAGAATGTAAAGGAAGATGTTTTGAATATGATGGAAAAAATCAATGCCTGGGATCTACACTACTTCATAATTCAGACAGAAGAACTCAAATACTCCAGAGACCAGGAGTCTCTCAAGGAGTGGTCATTGAAGCCTTGCTGAACATCTAACAGGAATTGTGGTGACTTTCCTTTGAGCAAGAGACAAATGCTCATGTTTGGAATAAAAGTGTTACACTTTATACTGTGAAGGGTAAAGCTAATGGATAAGTGTTGTGACAGTTCTGCTTGGACCTCTCTCCAAGTTTCTGAGGATCATATTGCTGAAAAGGACTTAAGGGATTCAGCTATGATACAGTTAAGACTTCTCCCTTCCACATTTCCCATCAGTGATTCTTAGTGGAGGTGTTTAAAATGCAGGCTCTGAAGCCAGAATGTCCTGTTTTCATCATTACTGTGCAAGTAGCTTAATTTTTCTGTGCTTCAGTTTTCTTAAAGATCTGAAAAAAAATGGAAATTCTTGTAGCATCTGCTTTGTAGGGTTATTGTAAAAATCAAGTTGACTAGTTACCTCCAAATCATTTAGAAGACATCCCAGCATATAACAAGAGGTTTTACATATATTGGGGACTGCCATCATCTATTGTGTGAACTACATTTGTTGAATTTAACATTGACCCCAAAGATGTTTATATTTGGGTAATCTGTTTGCCAATGCTCTTAAATCTATAACCACTCCCTTCAGTATGGCTAGGAGGTGGCAAAAAATAGTAGGAATAACAAAATATTTGTAGTCAATTAAATTGAGTTTGAATGCTTTAATGATATAGACTTATTGACACTGTTTGCTTCTAGTGGAGAATTGATAATCCCTTTATAGAATTGATTGTGCATTAAAGACAACATATGCAAATTACCCAGCCCAGCTGTCAATCACTGATTAGAATTTATGTAACATGTGGCAAATGGACTCCATAATTTTTCATCTAAAACACAAAGATTTTTGATCTCTTTCTCCCTAATTGAATTTATAAAACAAAGCCAAACTGTCACAATTGCTAATTCACTTTACTAAATGGACCAAAGGAAATTGTAGCATCCCTCTCATTCGCTAACATATATCTTTGTAGTCCACTGACTGGAAGGGGCTGGGTACATGTGCCATCCAGTTTACAAGCACAGGTGTCCTTTTGCCTCCAGATTATCCCACAGCTTTATGAATGAGGACTGAAAAGAAAAGGCAGGAAGTGAAGTGCAGTTGAACTTAAAAGCTCCATTATGCTGCTGCTTAGAAAAATAAAGTGTCTGAAAAATAGCCACAATTACACTTAAGATTCTAGACTGCTGTTTAAATAGTAAATAATGCTTCAGAGCTTAAGAAAGGCACACCATTTTTCTTTTTGTTTTCCTAAAGCAAACTAAATCTAGCTCCAGATCCTCATCCCCAGAATTTTTAGTAAGTGCCATATCACTGTTTATAAATCCACTCTTTTAAATAAAATCTATACAAAGCTTGTAATTGAGGCAACAAGTTTGCCATGTGCATTTTCTGTAGTCTGTATTGGAACATTTACAAGATCTCCTGAAAATCTTTGTGCTCCAGGACCTAGACGTCTCCAGTATGGTAGCCACATGTGGGTGTTGAGCCCTCAATATGAAGCTGGTACAACTGAAGAACCGAATTGAATTTATATATATATATATATTGAGTATACTAATATATTAGTAAAATTCAGTTTTCAGCACCACATATTAAAAAATAAATAAAATAAAAAAGTTCATCTACAATTAATAAAAAAAGATTCTTAAAAACTGACTTCACTTATTTTTTTAAAGTTTTAAAAATGTAGTTAGTAGAAAATTAAAGTTATATACATTTATCTCATATTTATATTTGACAATACTATCATAGAGTTTATGAGAAAAAAACTTTATCTAACTTACATGTTTCTGACTTAGTTCCAGGGTGATGCTAGATGATAGCCTGTGAACAACTAATAAGTCACAAGTAATTTCTATGCATAACTAAAATGCAACCCAAAAAGTTTCAATTGTATGGCTCTGAGGGTATTATATAGTTTTCCATCTCAATTTGTAGATATTATTCATGTTTTATTTTCCTAACAATTTAACTAAATTATCTAATGGTTGTACTAAGCAGAATTTTGTTATAAGTCAAAATTTTGATTATTTTAGTCTCTTCCAGTTTTCTAGCCTATACTGGAAAGAATAATTAGTCCTAACCCAGGCATGGTGGCTAACAACTTAGTCTCTTCCAGTTTTCTAGCCTATACTGGAAAGAATAATTAGTCCTAACCCAGGCATGGTAGCTAACACCTGTAATCCCAGCAATCTGGAAGACGAGGTAGGAGAATTACAAATTTGAGGCCATTCTCAACAATTTTGTGAGGCCCTATCTCAAAACAAAATACAAAAAGTGCTGGGGATGTGGCTCAGTACAAAAAAAAAAAATTAGTCCTACTGATCAAATTATACAATTAATGTAAACTGAAGTGTTACTCTGTGAACTATTTATGTGTGTATCTGGAAATAAGTTTCATTGAATTGTCTTGCCTTGCTTCCCTAAAATCACAGTTTCAGGAACTGAAAGTACTGATGACGAGTAAAAACTGTTTTCTTTTTACATCATCTGCTCATGTGTTTATGTTAATAAAGGCAAAAGAACTGTAATATGTTTTGAAATTCCATCCCTAAAGAAAACTTTGCAAAGGTCCTCATATCAGTGCTGACCCCAGAACTGCCTTACTGTGGACAATGTGGTACATTGTTCTCTCTACCACATTGTCTAAGGAAGACTCTTGCATGTTTTATTTGTGATATTTTAGGAGCTAAAAACAAAACAAAACAAAACAAAAAAACTGAAGCCATTTCATATACGTGTTACTATTTCCAGGCATGCAGAACTCCCTATTTGTAGCCTTCTGGAACACTTGCTTTGCTAACTACCCCTCCCTTTTTTGTACAATACTGGGGGTTGAACCTAGGGACCCTCAACAACGAAGTCATATACTCAGTTCTTTTTATTTTCACTGTGAAACAAGGTCTTGCCAAGTTGCTGAGGCTGGCCTGGCACTTGCAATACTCCTGCCTCAGCCTCCTGATTTTGTATCTTGCATTAAAGTCTAAATTCCATTTCAGCACATAACTATTTTGGCATAGTTGGCAATTATAACATAAAGTAAGTCCAGGCTGTGCGTGTATGTGTGTGTGTGTGTATGTGTGTGTGTGTGTGTGTGTGTGTGTGTGCATGCACATGTATGCAGACTGGGATTAAACCCAGGGGCACTCTACAACTGAACAAACCTTTTTATTTTTTACTGTGAGACAGAGACTTCTTAAGTCACAGAGGCTGAACTCAAAGTTGTAGTACTCCTGCCTCAGTCTCCTGAGTAACTGAATTTAATGTTATGTGCTTCCTGCCCAGCTAGGCATCTTTTGTAGGGTTGGGTATTGGGGATTGAACTCAGGAGCACTCTAACACTGAGCCACATCTCCAGCCCTATTTTTATTTTATTTAGAGACAGGGTCTCACTGAGTTGCTTAGCACTTTGCTTTTTGCTAAGACTGTCTTTGAACTTGTGATCCTCCTGCCTCAGCCTCCTGAGCCACTGGGATTAGAGCTGTGCACCACCCCATATGGCCTAGCCAGGCATCTTTTTTATTCTCATGATTCTAATAAAAGGTAGTAACATTGCCTCTCAATTTGATCACCTCCTTGCAGATGACATATAGACATGTCAAAATGGATATTTAGATTGCAATAGGGAAGAGAGCTGATGCTGATGTGGCCATAAAGAAACTACAGAAGAGGAGTCAGTTTAGGCAGAGTGTTAGAGTACATCTGCTCTGTTCTAGTGCTACTAGGTCTTGTGGAAGAGCCTCCTGCATAGCCTGTTTAATCTGGTGATTTTTAAAGTGATCCTTTAGATTTCTCTTTAACACTGTTTACTGTGGGCCTAAATTCCAATACTTCAGCACAGCAAAAAAACTCAGTACTTATTATTCCTATAAGAGTCTACTCACTAAAAAAAAAACAAGATAGGATAATTTTTTTCATTAAACTTGTTTTGTGTTTGTCGTCATTGGAGTGGTGCTGCTGGGGATAAAAGGCAAGGCAAGGGATGTACGCTTGAGGTACACCCCAGACCCCAAATAAACTTTGTGCTCTGTATAGAACCTTTCTTTACTTTTATCCTAGTGGGACTTTGTGGTAAATTCAACAATTATTATGTTGCATAATAAAATTTAAGACAGCATGGTAAACCCAACGCTGTAGCAGCAACACAGAAGGAAATTTTAAGACTAATATTGACAAGCAAATACCCCAAACATCCACATGAGATCCTACCTTCCTTTCCGAGATTAGTTGCCAGTCCCTCACACTGCTTCACTGTCCGTGGTCACCAAAGCTATTTTTGTGGTATTCATCTCTCCTAGACTCTTCTGTTTTCAGACAAAAACCAAAAAATATCCTCAGCTTTTTCTCTTTCCCAATGTCTTTTTCACAATTAATTTGGCATTTTAAGCCTTCACTTATTTCACATGGAGAAACTAATTGTTGTGGGAAAGTTTGCACACAATAAAGTTACATTATTATCCACAAAAATGAACTAACAAATGTGTGTTATGGGGTTTTCTGCAAGTTTTGTATGAAGTAGGTTTTGAGAGAGTATAATTTTAATTTAATTTGAATAAAGCTCTGAAATTGTGGGCATGTATAGGTCTTTTTTAAATTGATGGAGATTTGTAAAGCATAAACTTTCATTAAAACCTTTATCATGGTCACTATGTTTGTAGGGTATAATCACTATTATAATCTTTCATTTTTTAAAATGTTGAATTTTAATTAAACACATTGCCACATTTTTTTAATATTGCAATTTATATTGCCATTTTGAATTCTTGGGTGGTCAATGAAGTGTGATTTCACAATAAATGTTTTTACATTCTATAGATTTTAAAAGATTCTCTCAAGTATGAATTCTCTGGCACTTGGTAACACTAGGAGCATACTTATCGTCTATGCAACATTATTAATATTTTATATATCTTCTCCATTATAAATATTCTGGTGAACATTGAGGCTTGGACTTCATTTAAGAGATTTACCATATTCTCTATATTGGTATAATTTCTTTCCAGTATAAATTCTCTGGTGAACAATAAGGCTTTGCCAACTGGAAAAATATTTGCCACATTCTTTACATTTATATGACTTTCCTCCAGGATAAATTTTATGGTTTATACCTTTTAAGCTTTCATTACAATCTTTTTCATATTCCCAATTATGGTATTTCCATTGGCTCAGAATTCTGAGGCAGGAGAATTGCAATTTCAAAGCCAGTCGCATCAAAAGTGAGGTGATAAGCAAATCAGTAATATTCTGTATCAAAATAAAATACAAACTAGGGTTGGGGATATGATTCAGTGGTTGAATGTCTCTTAGTTCAATACCCAGTAAAAAAAAAAAAAGCCATATCACTAAATTTGTATGGCTTTCTCTGATAGAAATTCTCCCATGAAACATAAGGCTTTGTCTGATCATAAATTCTTTCTCACATTCTTTACATTTTTATGGCTTTTCTCCATTATAAATTCTCTGTTGAACAAGGCTTTGCTAAAAAGTAAAAGCTTTCCCATATTCCAAAGATTTGTATGGTTTCTTGATAGTATGAATTTCTGGTGTTGAGTAAGGTATGATATTTGTTTTGCCACATTATTTATCTTTGTGTGCCCTCTCTCCAGTATGCATTCTCTGGTGAATAATTGCTGGTAGCAGGCCCGCCCTGGCCCCCGGGGCTCAGTCCCCAGTTCCTTGTTCTGCATGTCAAAGTGGCCAGGTCACAGGGTTGTGACGCAGGTTTGCGGTTTCCCGTTTATCTGCCCTAGTCATATGTGCCTCTTTGGGAACATCTTGACCTGTTCAGAGCCTCCTGATAGGGAACTATTATGGTAACCCAAGGACGCAGTTATTACTCTTCCCTCCTCGCTTTTGAGTCATTTCCCCAGCTGTTTCAAAAGATATATAAGGGGAACAAATTTGGCAATAAAGCTTGGCAGCACACGCTTCCTCCTGGATGAAGAACCTTGGTGTTCTGTGTATTTCTTAACCTCACCGTCCCTCCCCGGGACTCAGCTCCCGTAGCTGGACGCGGCAAGTGGAGGTCCCACTGAGATCCGGAAAGCAGGGGTAAGCGGATGAGGCTCACCATCTAAGGAAGAAGGGGGAGGATTTGTTTAAAGATAATTTAAAGAGACAGGGTATGTACCATGGGTAACTCAACAGTGAAGCTTCGTCTGGCCAACGAAGTTAAAGAGCTGTTAAGCAAACAAGGAACAGGAATTAAGACTAAGACAGTAACCGAATTCGTTGAAAATATAGCCCAGGCGTGTCCTTGGTTTCTGATGGGAGGCTTTCTCAATAACAATGATTGGGATTTGGTGAGACAGGATCTGACACTTAGTGATTGGCAACAGCTTTGCAGGGCTGTGTTGTTGGGAGGGGATTTTTTATTGTGTAAAAGTGAAAATCAAGAGAGGTGTCTCGAGCTAGCCCAAGTCAATCAGGATGCCGGCTTCCCTCCGCGTAACATAGAAATGTTAACAGGATCAGGACAATATACTGTCATAAATCAGCAAATTAATTATGATCCTGGGGGTCTATGCTCAGATAGCCACAGCAGCTGTTCAGGCCTGGAAGGCTCTACCTGTTTCAAATGCTGAAACAAAAATCTCAAAAATTGCTCAAGGACCCTCTGAGCCTTATTCCGACTTCATAGCCCGTGTTGCAGTAATTCACTTGCAGGTCAGCATGGGAAAAGAAAGAAGAAGCAGAGCAAGCGAAGCAGCAGCAGCAAAAAA
Source organism: Callospermophilus lateralis (assembly GCF_048772815.1). Classification (NCBI taxonomy): domain Eukaryota; kingdom Metazoa; phylum Chordata; class Mammalia; order Rodentia; family Sciuridae; genus Callospermophilus; species Callospermophilus lateralis. Next base: position 108,869,660 of record NC_135318.1, on the reverse strand, counting down.
AAAAAAAGTCCTTTATTGTGTACAAGCAATCTTTTTATAGTATTGTGAACAGAGAAGGCAGCCTTCCAACAGCAATAAATCAGGTCTTTCAGCTAATTAAACATAGCATACAGAAGTTTTACTTTCTAATCAGAAGTGACCCGATTCTCATGGCTAATCTACTTTCGGCCCGGAGTATGTTGAGCTCTGCTCTTTGTTAAGAACAGATAATAAAATTTTTCTCAGAGCCCTCCTAGCCCACTTGGCAGAACATCCCATTGGCAGGCAAGTCCTCCCAAGGACAGCAGACACCTCGTTTTTAAGCATGTCCCCTGTTACCTTATCTAAACCTCGAAGCAGCCTCTCGTTTGCGAGCAGGCATGTCCGCTGTTACCTATCTATACCTTGACAGAATATTCCGTTTGCAGGCAGACTCCATTAAGACAGTAATAGTAACACAGTTATATCTGATTCTCTACAGCCCAACTGATGCAGATAGCAGGAAAGATATTCCCTAATTTGGAACAAGCCATGCTGGTCATTAAACAATTGGCCCTTTGCCGGAAGGAACTGTGGGACTGATACTGGGGAGGGGCAGCACTCTACATAAAGGGCTCGAATTCTTACAAGTGTGGTTGATGGTGATTACCACGGGGAGTTAAAAATTGTTGCTGAAGCTACCCGAGGGATCATTATCATTCCTCCCAGAGAATGCATAGCACAATTATTGCTGCTGCCGGCAGCGTCCCTACCCAGCCAGCCGCGCTCTACAGGCAGCCCGAGGTAATGGCAGTTTTGGTTCTACCAGCACTCCTCAAACCTTTTGGGTAGCACGCTTGGACTCCCGACCACAGTTAACCATTAAAATACAGGATAAAATCTTCAAGGGGATATTAGATTCAGGTGCTGATGTCTCTGTTATCTCTAAGAGACAATGGCCATCTGCTTGGCCTCTCCAAGATCCCTCAGCTGTATTACAAGGGATCTGGACACTGTCCGGACAGTCCGGGCCCCAGAATCTTCACCATGGCTGATTTTAGGACTTTCAGCAAAATAATCTCTACAAAAGTGTTTAATTTAAATAAACTTCCACTTTTCATGTTGCCCTGTTTTACTTGACCACTGTCTGAAAAAATCAGCACTCCAGGTGCTGGACACCCCCTTACTAGTTTTTCACAAAATACGTAAACAAGGCCTCTGGCCTTGAGCTGGGCTTCACAGTGCTGACTACATTTCTAAGATAAGAGAGTTACTAACTGGGCTCCATGGTAACAGCTGGAAGGGGGAGGAAAGAAAAGAAAGAAAAAGTTTTCCCCCTCTCAAGTGTCCTTGAAGGGTTAACTTGCCCAGAACAAAAAAAAAAAAAACCCTGATTTTTGTGAACTTCTGCAGACTGTGACCTTCTGAGCCCCTCCCCTCATGCTGGGTGCAAAATTCTGAAACTATCTAAATTTGGGATTCAGGAAATTAATTGATTATGGCAGAAGCTGTGCACTCTGAGTCTGGCTGCAACCAAATAAAACTGTTTCCCTATATTCACTGCTATCTTAGGTGCCTTGCCTTGTCCATCCCTGCAACAATATAATTCTATATACTTAAACATTGTTAATGTTTTCATGAAATGGTCAACAGATGTGATTAATTGTGTGCTGCAAATAAAAAAAATATCTCTTATTAAAATGGAATAATTTGCCTAAGTTTAGAAATTTACAAGGATTGTTTCAAAATGTGAATAAGGAAGAACACAGTGGTTATTTTCAGCCTTACTTAGTGGCTGGACTCCCCACAAACCTTTGTGGAAGGGACCTACTTCAACAAATGGGAGCTATCCTCACCACTCAGACTCTAAAAGGGAGTAATAAATTTGTTAATGATATGATGTTAGATATGGGATGGCTTCCCGGAAAAGGACTGGGGAAAAGATATGAGGGAAGGGCAATGCCTGTGGACCCTACAGAAGAAATTACCAGAAGTGGAGGAGATCGAAGAGGGCTAAGAAATTTTTCCTAGGGGCCACTGAAGTGTGGCCACGTCCTCTATCTATTACTTGGTTATCAGATGATCCTGTGTGGATAGAACAGTGGCCCCTAACTAAGGACAAGTTGCAGGCCGCGACCCTTCTGGTTCAGGAACAGCTTAGGATGGGACATGTGGTGCCTTCCACTTCCCCCTGGAACACTCCTGTTTTTGTCATAAGAAAGGGGTCTGGAAAATGGAGGCTCCTCCAGGACCTGTGGGCTATTAATAGTACCATGCAGCCCATGGGACCTTCACAGCCAGGACTACCCTTCCCCACGGCTATCCCTAAAGATTGGCATCTTATTATTTTGGACCTAAAAGATTGCTTCTTTTCTATTCCCCTGGCCCCCCAGGATCACAAACGTTTTGCTTTCTCTTTACCATCAACAAATTTTAGGGAACCCTACCAGCGGTTTGAATGGACCGCCTTACCTCAGGGAATGGCTAATAGTCCTACTATGTGTCAATACTTTATAGCAAAATTGTTGAACGGGCCCATCAACATCTTAAAACCTATTTGCAAAAAACAAAAGAGGGGGAGATATACCAGAGTTGTCAGGGACCACATGCACTATTAAATATAACTCTATTCACTTTAAATTTTTTGCTCACTGACGCCGAAGGCCGTACAGCGGCGCAGCGTCACTTCTCCTCTCCCACCATGCAAAAAGCACAGATTAAATGGAAGGATCGGGCTACAGGGAAGTGGCAACCCCCTGCTCCACTCTTGGCTAGAGTGAGAGGAGCTGTATGTGTCTTCCCTCCAGGGACGGAAAAACCCATTTGGGTCCCAGAACGTTGCACAAGACCGGTGGAAGCAGACTTGGGAAGGAACGACGACCCTGGAACTTGAGTTTTGCGGGTTGGATCTTCCTTATAACAGTCCTGGTATGCAGGCCTGTGGATACAGGAATGGGTCCCCCACCAGGTAATATCTACCAGCATCTTTTTGGGACCCCCTGCAAGTGCAGGGGAGGGATTTGGAATCAGGCCCCCAGTAGCTGGACTCAGACGGCAGATTGTGTTACTAAGGTAGCCTACCTCCGGGCTGAAGTTCATCAACAAATTGGGGGATTTCACCACCCTGAGTGGGTATGTGTGAACAAACCAAAGATTAATCCCATGGTCCCGAAAAAACCCTCAGTAACTGTTCCACAACTTGTACTTATACTTCAGCAGTTCATGTCTCCTGCTATGAGATGGCCTCAATTTGTGTACACAAGGGACAACAGTATTTTGAGGTCAGATTGACCAAGACCCGGTCGGGGGAGGGGGTGGGAGTAACTTATCACTTCACTCCGTCTCTTTTTGGCCAAGGGGGAGTTGAATCTAAACTCCGGTTGGCTGGGTGCCAGGGTGAGGTTGGTAAGTTCTCCTGTTGGCCCACTGTAGCCCCTACAGGGATATCTGATGGGGGGGGGACCTCCTGATTCTGTTAAACATCTTCAAATCATCAGGCTTTTGAAACCACAGGTCCCTGACCTCATTTACCACCCCTTGGTGCTGCCTAAGTCTCAGCTCCCAGATCTAGATGTCAATACGTGGGATATCTTAAAAACCACCTTTTTCTTACTTAACAACTCTGATCCCACGCTTGCTAGTGACTGTGGCTCTGCATGACAACAGGGGTGGTCATGCCCGTGGCAGTTCCTATCAATGTCAACATATCTGATGATGAGACCTGCCAGCCCGGACTGCCTTTCAAGGTCCAACCTATGGGCACTTTTACAGAATGTCTCCTGGGTATGATGCAAAACAACGCCTATGATGTTGATGTTGGAGTAACTTCCTTTGGAAACTGTTCAATCTCAACAGCCAAGAAATATTCCTCACCCACTCCAGTCCTCTGTCCCCCTAATGGCACTGTTTTTATGTGTGGTGGGAACTATGCCTTCCCCCGACTCCCTGCCAACTGGACAGGTGGCTGTGTTCTCACCTTGCTCCTCCCTGACATAACCATTGTCCCTGGGGATGAGCCCCTGCCCATCCCCAGCCTAGACACTCTAGTGAGAAGACACAGGCGAGCTATACAGGCTCTACCATTACTCGCCACACTGGGGATAACGGCTGCTGTGGGCATAGGCACAGCTGGACTGGGTACAGCGATATATTCTTATCGCCGTCTATCTCAGCAGCTTATAGATGATGTGCAGACCCTATCTGGCACTATTAGGGACTTACAAGACCAAATTGACACTTTGGCAGAAGTGGTCCTCCAAAATAGGCGAGGCCTAGACTTACTGACTGCCAATCAGGGGGAATCTATTTAGCCTTAGGAGAAAGGTGCTGCTTCTATGCCAATAAATCGGGCATAGTTTGCACTAAAATCAAGGAGCTTCAAGAAGACCTAGAGAAAAGGAGAAAAGAGTTATTCGAGAACCCTCTTTGGACTGGGATGAATGGGTTCCTGCCCTACCTTCTTCCCCTCCTGGGGCCCTTACTGGGTCTTCTTTTGATTGCAACCTTGGGACCTTGTATTGCAAATAGAATAACTCAATTCATTAAGGACCAGATTAACATTTTAACCTCCAATCCAATACAGGTTCACTACCAACGCCTGGAGATGGACGACTCTGCCCACGAGGTGTACTTACGACCCATCCGGAGATGAGATGTAACTGGACAGGAGCCAATACCCGAGCCCTCCTATGTGTGCCTGCTTTTGCCCAGGTCCCTAATTACCCTCCTGACTGGGTGCCGTCATCCCAGACCCTTACGTTCAGAAAGCTCCCTGGTCATAGCTATCCCACTGGCAGAGATGATGACTGGGATCCGCAGTTGTGTCCTGCCGGCCATGACACCCTAACTGAAAAGTGTCTGTTTACGTAGGACAAGAGCTGATCTTGTAGTACCCAGTGACGGGCAACTTCCACGCTTGCACTGCAACCTAAGCCAGGGGAATGGGGCCTCCCCAGAGACGGGTAAGCAGTGCAGGGGCGGTGAACGACCTAAGACAGGGGCTACTTGATTCCCTTTGACATGCAAAAAACAAAAAAGTGGGACTTGCTGGTAGCAGGCCTGCCCTGGCCCCTGGGGCTCAGCCCCCAGTTCCTTGTTCTGCATGTCAAAGTGGCCAGCTAACAGGGTCGTGACGCAGGTTTGCGGTTTCCCGTTTATCTGCCCTAGTCATATGTGCCTCTTTGGGAACATCTTGACCTGTTTGGAGCCTCCTGATAGGGGACTATGACGGTAACCCAAGGATGCAGTTATTACTCTTCCCTCCTCGCTTTTGAGTCATTTCACCAGCTGTTTCAAAAGATATATAAGGGAAACAAATTTGGCAATAAAGCGTGGCAGCACACACTTCCTCCTGGATGAAGAACCTTGGTGTCCTGTGTATTTCTTAACCTCACTGTCCCTCACTGGGACTTGGCTCCCGTAGCTGGACACGGCAAATAATAAGGTTTTGCCTAATAATAAAATCTTTACCATATTCTTAATATTTACATGGCATCTATATGGCATGAATTACCTGGTGTTGTGTAAGGTATGATCTTCGAATAAAAGCTTTGCCATATTCTTTACATTTTTATGGCTTCATTCCAGTATGAATTCTCTGGTGAACAATAAGTCTATGCTAATGAGTAAGACCTTTGTGACATTGTGTACATTTGTATGGTTTCTCTCCAGTATGAATTCTCTGGTATGTAGTAAGTTGGGATCTTTGATTAAATGCTTTGCCACATTCTTTGCATGTGTATGGCTCCTCTCCAGTATGAATTCTCTTAGGAACAAAAATCTATATGTATCAGTTAAACCTCTCCCGCATTTTTTTACATTGTATGGCTTCTCTCCAGAATGAATTCTCTGATGAATAATAAGGCTTTGTTAATAGTAAAACCTATTCCACAGTCTCCACATTTGAACAGCTTTTCTTCAGTGTGAATTCTCTCATGAATAACAAGGATATGGTGAATACTAAAACCATTTTCACATTCATTACATTTATATGACTTCTCTCCAGTATGAATTATCTGGTGAACAATAAGATTTTGCTTAGAAATAAAATCTTTCCCACATTCTTTACATTTGTATGGCTTCTCTCCAGTATGAATTCTCTGGTGAACAATAACACTTTGCTTATAAGTAAAAGCTGTTCTACATTTTTTTCCAAATGTATGGCATTTTTTTCAGTATGAATCCTCTCATGAACAACTTACAAATATTTTTTCAGCTTTCAGGGCTTCCCTTCAGTGTGAATTCTCTACTGTTCAGTTATACTTACAATTTTATTTAAAATTCTTTCATATTCCATATATTGGTAACTCTTTCCTTGAACACAAATTCTTGGATGGGTGAATAATGAGCATTCATTAAATACTTTAAAATTTTTATAATTTTCAGAAACCTCCTTTTTAAAGTGATAACAATGATGTTTTCTAGTATTTAAAAAAAGAATTGAATTTCATGCATTTCAAATAATTTATTGTTTTACACAAAAATAAATATAATTAGTTAATGTAGAGACATGTCCACAGAACTTGAACATTTTTCATAAATGTAGAGGTCTTTCCATGTATCTATAACTAAATTGAGATTAAGTAATAGTAAGTAAGTACAAATCTTTCCACTTTCATTTCAATCCCTTGGTTTGGCACAAGTAGAAAGTGTTTGGTTATTGCAGCACTTTTGTCAATAAGAATCAGATTGATCACAGTCAAAAATATTCTTTTCATTTTTTTTCACTTTTCTAGGGAAATATTTAAGTGAATATTTACTTCATGATAAATTTCCAATTATTACAGTAACTATCTGAAGTGTGGACTAGGCCCAATACCAAATACTCTCATTTATTTAGAGGAAATGCATAATTCCAAAAATATTTTGGAGATATATTTAACAACAAAGATATGTCCTCAAAAGGGACTGGCATACATTGAGCTGCTTCCCTGGACTCAGCTGGCACCCCATGTCCCCACAGAAGCATCTCACACTCACCCAATAACACTCTCTTGGGGCTGGTATAGGCCTCCTGGGCATGCATACGCATGGTTCCATGGCTGTTACTCTATTTGGGTCCATGAATAAGTCCATGAAGTGGAGGATGGATAGGCAAATGAGTTGGGCCACTGCATGCCCCTGTTCATGGCACTGTTGATTGAAATTCCTGAGTGTGAAGAAGAGTAACAGTCATGGCTCCATATTGGAGAATGTGCATTACCTTCACAATTATATATACCTGGACATTACTAATTGCCATCACTTTGCCATTTTCTACAGCAGACCAAAAAAGTGCATCAAATAGACTTATTTTCCTCATAGGCAATAAACTTGAACATGAGGACTTCTATGCTGATTTCAAACTATTCAATCCAGAAATGGTTTACAGATAATCTTGAAACAAAAATAAGAAATTCAACTGCATTACAAGAAAAAGGAGGAGAATTATTCATTTTACTAGCTCTAATCAGAAAAAAGCTACTGCTGCTTTCTTTGTCATATGGGATATGGTTCTATATTTGAGAGAAGTCCAGAAAATGCACATAGAATATTAATCTATGGAAATACATCCTCTAATCCTTTCAGGAATTGCTGCCTATGGAAGTTTCAACTTTTATATTACTTTCTTGACTGTTCTCATATAATGAAGAAGGCAACACATTATGGCTTCTTAAATTTCAACACATTTGACATTGATTAGTACAAACACTATGAAATAGCAAAAAATGGAGATTTAAACTGGAACATATCAGACCAACTTCTGCAGAATTTATGCAAGATACACAACATTCTCCTGATAGTAAGATTCAAAATGTTACTATAGGTATTTTTCTGAATAAAAGTATATATGTGGCTAAACTCTTTGATCACCATGGTTTTTTCCTTGTGGATGATAGCACGCCAATGGATGGCTTTGTAAAATAATTTTGGGGTATGTATGAAAATGTGGAAGGTGACATTTCCATTCACTGTAAAGTCTGCCCTGATCTAATGTCCACTCAAAGAGACCACATCATAAAGCATTATGGGAGGAGAGCAGCTGAGACTACTTCCTGGGTCCAAATCTGTAAACCCAGCTCAGAGATCAGGCCTCAACAGAAGGTTTTGATCATGAAACAAACCAGTGTCTGGCTGGATAGGAACCATATTCAGCAAAAGTTAAGAAGGCAGAAGAATGGAGCACAACAAGCAGCATCAATCTTCACCAGACTTCTCTAGGTGGTATTTCAATAAGCAGTGTGAAAAATCAAGACAATCAGAAACCTGAACAAGGTAGTGATGGGGACATAATAACTGGAGTGCCACAAGGTGATAGAATTGGGGCCTCGAAAAGCTGAATATGATCAAAATCTAACATTATATCACCCATAGTAATCCTTCATTACACACTTCACAGTTTTAAAACATCTGAATGTAACTTAAACAACCAAATAGTCTGCTTTGAGGAAAAGCAGTTTTAAGAGTCCCTCTATAAGAAGGACAAATATTATTGCATTAAATAAAAAGTTGTGATCAGAAATGAAGCAAGAATCTGGGAATAGAAAACTCTGACAAGATATATAAAAATTTCTTTCAGAACAAAACAAAATTTCAGATGCTTTAGATGCTTTTCCCCTTAGAAATTTATCTGAACAAGAAAAGATCCACTAGAGTTTCAGTAACCCAGAGTCTGAGGTTTGAGCAGTGACATGAAGGGCCTGACTCGCTTTTGTCTGAGTTAAACCACAAAAACACTGTTATCAACTTACTTTCAGGTGAAAGTTGCACACATTTCACCATCCAGAGTGTTGCCCAGTCTGTGTGGTGCATTTTGTCCTTCTGCTGATAATCATATTCCCTGCTGGCCCTCAGAAGTGTAACTAATGAGGGATTTTGATGTGCTTGTTTTTTATTTACACTGTGACCCCAGCAGATGCTCCTGCCATGGATCTTTACAAATGGGATACTATTCAATTCGACCATTCTGCCTTTTCTCTTTGAAATATTGTTGTGAATTTCACTATGTGAAGTACTCAACTGATTGCCTCCCACAAAAGACTGCTTTACAAGAGAGAACTTTTGAAAATGACATTTAAACACTGTTTCATATTGTAACACCAAGTAGTACATTGGGCACTGTAAACTTGCCAGGGAACTTTTATGAATACTTTAGAAAACTTAGGAGGCAGAACTGGTTTCTAAGTTGGAAGACGATTGCAACTTCTTACTCAGGGTTGTTTTCCACTTAGTTTTTGTGCAGACTAGTCTCAGAAGCATTCCCAGTGTTCCCATGAAGCCCTATTGTCTGCTTTGGGGGCCTGATGCAGACATGCAGGCCATACAGACTATACATTTTCTGGAAGCTTGTGCCAAGGAACTTCCTTTTTGATATTACTTAGGGAACAAAATGTCAGAAGGCTATGCATTACTGTGTATCCCAGTCAGTAAAATTTTGTTTTCTTCCATGTATGAAAACACACACACACACACACACACACACACACACACACACACACACACTCACTGTTGGGCTTTGCCCCTGCAAAGAGCAATCCCACATTATGGTGGCTTTACAATATCAATAGTTTTCAGGGTCTTTCTGTACCAATTTGGATTATTATTTCTGTGTCATCACACTGAGGACATTCCAGTGATAATCGTCATTTTTGAGCTTCAGTTGTTGGCAGTGACAGCACTTAATTGTTGGGTGCCTTCTCCTTTAACCTTCCTGGAGCACAGCCAGGTGTGTGATGCACAATGATCACAGAAAGAGTTCATATGCTGCTAAAAAATACCTGGTTTCTGTAATTAAAGAATATTTTGTAACCACATTGGTTACTTCCCTAAGAAGTGAACACCATCCGTCCATCATAACTATGCTGTCCCCTCCTAGTCTGAATACTGGACAGAGGTCCTTTTGGAAGGCAACACCAGGAAATGCTTTTCTTCAAAGACAAGGTGAATGTGTGAGGAAGACTGAATGCACAGAGTTGCCTTTTTTTCAAAGTTGGAACAAGACAGGATAAATTGTCCTTGGATTGAAACATGACATTAATGGGAACTAAGGCAGAAGTCAGATGCCCATATCTTTATGTGCAATTCTTTCTGCAGTAGACTCTGAGGGGGCAGGATCTTGCCAGTTTCTTAAACCTGGGGACTAGATCACAGGAAAGCAGTGGATTCTTGTCCCTGAGGCAAAAAAGGCTAAGGGCTGGGTGAAAGGAGGACAATTCCATGTGCTCTTTCATGCTGAGAAAATGCTAAACACTTGAGCTGTGCCCAGGATTTAACTGCTTGTAAAGACCAAGTCCTCCATAACTAATCTCAGTGGATGCCAATCCACATTCCCATCTGCAGCAGATGGTTATGTCCTGCATCAGAATGAGTAGATGTTCTTTACACCTAGGCTCATGCCACATTCTGGCCCCTCGTAGTGCACAGCTATCTAGGGACTTGATCAAAACTTTTGGTCACCACAGTGCTTTTCTCTAAGTTGCTTTTAGGGTTGGCTTCTAAATTTTCCAGCTAAAATCACTGTCACTGTGGCTCTTGCTAAAAACCCCTGTATGTAACTAGTTCACTAAATTAGTCAGAGGACACTTTGGATTTTTTGAAGGCACATTCCTTCTGATGCCCAGGTGACTAGTGCTATTATGTCATAAGAATTGTTTAGCAACAAGATTAAGCTTACTGGGGACATGTGTATGAACCAGAAAATTTCTCGATCTGACACATGGAAAGGTCCTTATGCAACAAACAAGAGAAAACTCCATCCAACAGGAAACCACAAAATACACAAATCTTCAAGGATTCTAACTTGGAATCCAGTTGAAGACCTTCCTTCTATAGAAAATGAAGGAGTACATTTCAGGTAGAATGATTCTGCTAACTTATGGGCCTGAAATACCTTAAAATATACACCAAAACCACTTCCACTGGAATTAAAATTAGAAATGAATATTCATAGGTGCCCTTCACTCAAGTCAACAACCATCAGAAAGAGTCCCAGAGCTGAATGCCTAAAAATTATGCTCCTCTTGCATAGAGAAACTCATGGTGTAATAAAAGACAGACTAGAACACTGTTCTCAACAATAGAGAGGGTTGATGGTAAGCCATGCTTTATTCACAGGCACCCTTGCCTGTGCTGTGTGGTGGCTTTAATTTTCTGTAGAATGTTCTAGTTATAAGCTTGAGCCTTTCAACTCCCCCATTTGCCCCAAACTCACCTTGCTACTGCTTACTAAGGGTTGTTTTCCACTTAGCTTTTGTGCAGACTAGTCTCAGAAACATTCCCAGTGTTCCCATGAAGTCCTATTGTCTGCTTTGGGGGCTTGATGCAGACATGCAGGAAACACAGACTATACATTTTCTGGAAACCTTGTGCCAAGAGTACCTTGAGTCTTGGCTTTTACTGAATTGCCATCCATGACAGATGAGTAGTGCACTTATTTGGTGATTTCTAGAAGGAACCAGTTGCTGCTTTTCTTTTTCTTATTTTTATAGCATTTAAAAAGCAATGATTCCTAAACTTCCACCAAAAAAAATTAATGAATAGTTCTTGTCAACTAAAATGTTCTAGTGAAGCTCACTGCTGCTCTTCCATTTCTTCTTAATTTGAATGAACAATGTCTCTATGTGTAATTACTATGGGGTGTGTTGAAAACATGGGACAATTTGCCCATACTCTGAAGAAAATTACCTCCTTATCACATGGAAGAACTGTCAGAGAAGAGTAATGCAGTATTATATTAATAATTTGCAGACTTTTATCTAATCTGCATTCATGTAGAGATCATTAATTTTAAAAAATAAATGGTTAATCAGTCTTTGATCCTTGTTTTGATTTTTTGTTGCTGTTGTTTAAATGTTTATCATACTTTTAAAGCTGACAGAACTGATTGAATGTTGATTTTCTTGAAAGTATTTTGAAGATAGCTTTACAATGGCCTGTAAACTTTGCATATATATGTAGGTTGATACATATTCTTTATTTGAAAATATGGTACATTATTACTGGTTTAATACAAAATACTGAATAGTAAAATTGTATAATTATATAATTAAAAGTATTACCCCCCCCCCCAAAATGGGAATGGCATAAGTTGAGGAGTCTTCTGAGATGTTATTCAAAAACATAACCTGATTTTATTTTAAATAATAATCATTCATTTGTTATGTTCATTAAGACAAATTTTTTACCTTTTCTCTCTCCAAAAAATGTCAATTCCTTCTTAAAAAGTAAATTTTCATTCTCATAGTTTTTATGTCTTCCCTCTTTATTGGGTAGTGATAAATAATTTATTCCCTTCTCCACTGAATATTCTAGGGTTTGGTGAGAATACATTCTTGAAAGAAATGAAAATATCAAGTTATTCCATTTACTACATTGTGATGAATATGCTCCACAAATATATAAAATTTTATCAAGCTGGGGAAAATATCCATAAGCAGTAGGAAACAATTTCTGATAAATTAGAAAAGTGAGGAGAAAAACATATCAAATGTTAGAACATTAATTAAAATATTCAAAATAAACATTTATATTCAAAATTTTATTTTATTTTATTTTCATTATTATTACTTCAAATTTTATTGTTCTGCTTAATTGGCCTTTACACATTAAAACAGCACAGCCCTTTTTAGCCAAGTACATAATAATAATTTACTATTGAAAGAGAGATCAACTGGTAATAACAGCTACTCTGACTATAATAATGACTCGTCAATTCAGCGTAACAGAGAAGGGAGGCTTCTTTCCAAACGCATGAATGAGTTAAAACAGACAAAGGTGGTTTCCTTAGGGGAGCTCAGGGAAAGAAAAGGACACAGTTACCCAGTGGTCATTCACTATGGTGACCAGTGCCCCAGATGCTGAGGACACATTGAAACACTGGGACATCCTGCTGATCTCTCACCACAACAAAGAGGCGACAGTCTATGTTTTTTAAAGTATGCAGCTAAAATCTCCCTTCCTTATTTCCTCTTGTAGAGTACTACCAGGGCAAGAAAAGTTCTAACAATGATGAGTTCGTTCATCAGATATTTCAGGGGCAGAAACTTAGAACACACTCATAAAAGTAACAACTACCATTTATGCGGTCTCGCCAGGCCCGGTGCACCATTTCATTTAATTCTTTCTACATACTCTTTTTTTTTTTAATTTTTTTTTATTGGTTGTTCAAAACATTACAAAGCTCATGGCATATCATCTTCCATACATTTGATTCAAGTGGGTTATCAGCTCCCATTTTTACCCCAAATACAAATTGCAGAATCATATCGGTTACACATCCACATTTTTACATAATACCATATTAAGAAAAACTTTTGATAAGACCAAGAAAAACAAATGAGCCATGTGTATAGATACTTCTATTTGGTTAATAGTTAGATTCTTATCAGATGTTTTCCAGAAAGGAATTGGAGGCAAACACTCATAATATTACCAAGACCCTGAAACTTGGCTCATCACCTATCAGCAAAAACTATTGTAGTCTAACATTTTTGGAATATTTAAAGAAATTTGCCTACAGTGAAAAATTTGCTAAAATGTAAAATTTGTTTAATGCAACTACAGACTTGTTATTCCCATGTTGCTAGTGTTCTCTTTGATTCACATGCTTACACTAATAAGAAAAAAATGAAGTTCTAAAACTCATTTAAAACAGTATATTCTGTCTGGGCATGGTGGTGCATGCCTATAATCCCAGCAGCTTCAGAGGCTGAGACAGGAGGATCACAAGTTCAAAGCCAGCCTCAGCAAAAGTGAGGCGCTAAGAAACTCAGTGAGACCCTCTCTAAAAAAATACAAAACCAATATATCCCATCTTACTCAATTTTTTTCTCATTATTGAGAAAGTGGATATAGCATTTTAATATAACTCAGGATCTTTATGAAAATTACTAGATATTTTACTTGTGTTGTTTCACCCAGTACATTTGTGAAAACTGCAATTTAAGAATAAACATTGATGTTCCATTTTCTAAAGCTATCTTAAAACACAGAGCATTGTGCTGATGGAAGTATGAGAATTTTTTCAGGGGTCATTGAGAGACTTACTAGGCAAGATATATTAGCTTTCTGATCTCCAAAAGACCCAAGGATTCATCAAAATTAATTTCAGTCAGGCACAATGGTTCATGTCTGCAATTGCAATAACTCTGGGGTGAGGCAGGACTATTGCAAGTTCAAAGCCATGTTCAGCATCTTATTGAGGCTCTGAGCAACTTAGCAAGACCGTGTCTCCAAATAAAAACTAGAAAATGGGCTGAATATGTGGTTCAGCGCCTAAGTGCCCCTGGGTTCAATGCCTGTTACAAAAAATCAATTTAAAACTACACTTAAGACACAACTATCTTTAACATTTCATCATAATTAGCTTCTTAACAAATAAACCTAACAGGTGATGACAGTTTTTATTGTCCCACAAGAAATACTTGGCAGGAATTCTTTGGGCAAGAAAAGTCCTTATAAATGTGGCAAGAAATCCTTTGATATAACAAATTTCCCCTCATAGAAGACAGCTAGAATTGTTTTATGTGTGACTAGAAAGCAATTATTGAAGTGTCCCTTCCCACAATATACATTATAGAAAGAAAAAAAAAATTAAATGGTTAAAAACACCCTGTTGAAACTTCCTTTCTGTTATACAGCACACTTAATGTTTTTCAAGCTTTAAATACGAATAGGAGAAATCTTGCATTTCTATGTCCTGGATTTTATAAGAAATTCTTTTAATACCATAATGATCTTCTTTCTGGAAGGTAAAAATGTAATCAAAGACATCAAACATATCTCTATTTCCTTCACTGAAGTGTATAAACAAAAAAATAGGGGATGACAGATTCACTCTGATGTAAGGCATAGTTCACTATGCCTTGCATCTGGCACTCATAAGTATTCCTTTTTTACTATTATTGTGATTGTCTCTGGATATCTTTTTATTGCCACCAAAATAAAACAAATAAATAAAAACAAAAATCCATTATTCACTCCCACATACACACACAAAGACAAAAAAAATACCAAAAATTCTAATAAATTTAGGAAAGAAGTTGGAACAGAATAAACCAAAAGGTGAATGAAAGGAGAAAACCATAAAATAAGCAGAAGACTGGGGGTAGAATGTGACAGGGTAAGATTGGGAAGGAGACATAAATGTGCACTTAAGGCACCTAAATGTCAACACCTGCTAAAACTAGGGTTCCAAATGTGGGCTCTCTGAGCTTCTGAACCAACCACACATTGCTACTGTGTGGAGGAGCAGAGCCTAAAATTCTCTGTAGAAACTACTCATCCCTGATTGAGTGGTACGACAACAGGCAGAAAAAATACATGAAATAAGGGGCAGGGCTTGTTCCAGAAGAAGTTTATTTCCAAACAGAGGCTTTATTTCCACACTGGCTGGGCCTGCAAGCAGCAGCATGGCAACCCAATCCACATTTTTAGTAGTTTTATAGTTGTTCACTATACAATTCCCTCAGCTTCTCTGTACATTTTAACATTTACATGATAAAAGTTGGAAAAATATGTCTTTGAATTATCCAACAATTTTAATGATTATGCAAAGTTTAAATATTTGGCACAGTCTGGGGTATGAGGGATGCCTGTGGGAGAGAAGACATGGCCAGGAGGAGTGTATGGCTTTTAAGGGGTAATTCTGGATTCTCAAAGGGAGGAAGGAACCTATTTCCGCCACCTACAGCTGCACCTGCTTGCAAATGGGACAGAGCAATAGGATTTAGTCAAGGTTAGCTCTGATTTAGACTGTGCTCTTGTGTGACTTTTTCTAACTTAAGGAAACTTCAAATTAGCAATGTTGAAATTTTGCTGAGAGGTGACAGTATAGTTTTGAGTCCACAGCATGAATCCTGAAGCCAGGCTGTGTGGGTCCCTATGGAAATTCTGTCACAACTCATGTAACCTTGGGCTAGCTTCTTGAACTCTATGAACTTCAGTTTTCTCCTTTCAAAAGAGGTTCTATGCCAGGCATGGTGGCACACACCAGTAATCTTAGCAGCTCTGGAGGCTGAGGAAGGAAGATTGCAAGTTCAAAGCTAGCTCAGCAACTTAGTGAGGCCTTAAGCTATTTACTGAGCAAGGCCCTGTCTTTAAATAAAAATAAAAAAGGAGCTAGGGATGTGGCTCTGTGGTTATAAAAAAAAGAGCTGGGGATGTGGCTCTGTGGTTAAGTTCCCCAGGGTTCAATCCCTGGTACCAAAAAAAGTTACAGTGATGTTTAAATGAACAAATATACCTAAACCACTTAGCACAGTACCCAGCACACAAGTGGTATTAATTAGTTGTGTGAGTTTATAAGTTTATACTGGCTCCTAAGAGTCATATGCTAACATATCTCCCCATGTCCAAACTGAGTGTTATCAGTAATTACAGTAATAGTTTGTTATAAGTTTACCAGCATATGGCACATCAAGAATTTTTAATATGTAACTAAAGCACAGACTGGTTTATTTCAATTCTTTGCTTTTCTATAGGTGACATAAACATTTAGAGGTTGTCCCCCAATCCTCAACCCACCAACCAATACTCATGCTCTTCAACCTACAATAAAAGGATGCCCACAGGAAGTTAAATACATTGTATTGAAAATGCATTCAATGCACTTAACCCACTAAATATCAAAGCTCAGCCTAGCTTGCCTTAAACAAACTCCAGTGGTGTGAGTCTACTGCAGAGCAAAATCACTGACACCATACCTCTTTTTGTCATGAGGGGGTACTGGGGATTGAACTCAGGGGTGCTCAACCACTGAGCCACATCCCATCCCTATTTTGTATTTTATTTAGAGACAGGGTTGCGTTGAGTTCCTTAGGGCCTCACCAAGTTGGTAAAGCTGGACTCGAACTTGTGATCTTTCTGCTTCAGCCTCCCAAGATGCTGGGATTACAGGTGCAGGCCTGCGCCCCTGTGCTCAGCACAGAGCTCAATTTATAATACAGTGTGATAAATCTCATGGAATTCACTGAATATTGAACTCAAAGTAAAAAAAAACAGAGTGGTTGCCAATATCTGCTCTCACATCACTGTAAAGTTGAAATATTTTAAGTCAACCCATCATAGGTGGGGGCCATCTCTATTTATGGAGTGCTGTTGAGAGCCACAGCCGAAGGGGCCCCAGCAAACTTTCAGACTGCCAGCTGATGATTGGCTCACAGCGGCCCCAGCAACATCTAGCTGATTGGCTCCTCTGCAGTGATGCTCATTGGGCTGTTTCCCTGCCCTTTCAGGCCACAGAGCTGCTCATTGGGGGACTTTTTTGGCTCTGCCCATTCGATCCAACCAATCAGCCTCAAGAGCAGGAGGATTGTGGGAGGTGGAGAGGCTGGTGGTTGGGGGAGTGGCTTGTGGGAAGCCGGTGGTGGCAGTTGGGCTCTGAGGGTTTTTCCTGAGGAGCTGATTGTTTGGGTACTAAAAATGTAAAAGTTTGATCAGGTGTAACTATTGCTGCTGTACCATTATTTGATCCATCAGTTAATATATTTGGAGCATTCCCGATAGGTGTTTTTCTTTGAATTGTGCCCAGCCAGACTGCGCCAGAGTGCCATCAATCAATCTAGCACAGACTCGCTCGTTATGGGGTACAGAAATATCATGAAGGTCCAAATAATAATCTCCCTAACCTATTTTACAAAGATAAAGCCATGAGGAAGAATCAAACTCACCCCACTCCCTGCCCATCGACCTCTGCTCATCTCTTAGCTTAAAGGAAGAGCAATCAGGAATCTGTCACCAGCTAGCTGGGGAGCATTGCTTTCTCTGGAATCATGCTTAGTACCACAAAACTTTATCAGCTAGAGTTTGTTTCCTCTCCCAGGAACCGCAGGTCTCTGCCCAGATAATATGGATAAACACAGCCTGGCCCTGAGGCTGTGTCATCTGCTGCCCCACCTGTGTTCCTACTAGATACAAACCTAGCAAAGCCATCATGGACCATAGGAGGGGCACACAGAACCCCATTCACGATCTTCAACTGAGTAAGAATGTATCAGGACTCCAGAATGTGTCAAAGTGCTTTTTCTACCACTTTCTACCACTGGGGGATATTCATTTCACCCTTTTTAGCTGTGTCTTATGATGTAAGCTACTTGAAATTGTGCATGATACATTATCACAACATCTAAGGATTATAGAGAATATATCCTTCTAAGCACTTTTTCTAACTCCTCTTTGCAACCCTGTGAAGTATGTTGGTAATACTCCACTTGACAGGAGGAAAAACTGAGCTTTAATAAATTAATTTGTGGGCTGGAGTTGTGGCTCAGTGGTAGAGTGCTAGCCTAGCACAAGTGAGGCACTGGGGTTCAATCCTCAGCACCACATAAAAATACATAAACCAGATAATGATATTGAGTTCATCTACAACTTAAAAAATATTTTTACAAATGTCTCTAGTAAGAACCTAAGTCACACAAATATGTGGATCAAATGCCTCTGTGACTTAAAACTGCTCCCTAGCTGGGCATGCCTGTAATCCCAGCAGCTCAGGAGCCTGAGGCAGGAAGTCAGCAAGTTCAAAGCCAGCCTCAACAACTTAGCAAGGCCCTAAGAAAGTCAAGGAAAACCTTTCTCTAAATAAAATACAAAAGAGATGGGGCTGGGATGTGGCTCAGTAGTTGGGTGCCACTGAGTTCAATCCCAGGTACAAAAAGAAAGAAAGAAAGAAAGAAAGAAAGAAAGAGAGAGAGAGAGAGAGAGAGAGAGAGAGAGAGAGAGAAAGAAAAAGGCTGTTTTCCAACTCCCTTCCTCTTAGGTAGTGAAAATTTTCACATGTATTAGAGATGACTTTTTTCCCATTTGAAAAGTGGCTGCAGCATCCTTCAGAGAAAAAAATACCTCACCTCCCCAAAAAAGTGCAGGCATAAACTAGATTCACTAGGAATCTGTGCCTCAATGTAACCTGAGGGGGGATGTGATCATACTTTCCAATTCACAAAATGTTTTTATGTCATCTGCACAGTCAAATGCAAAAGAAAAAAAAACTGGGGATTATCCACAAAATAGACAGCAGGCTTTAGTGTGAAAATCCCAGCTCCTATCCCTGTCCCCCCCCCAATAAAAATTCATGGCAAGAACTTACATCAGAAACTGCAAAATTCTTGCTGAAACTGTATATGCTAATCAAGGACACACTGTGAAAAGTGATGACCTGTCTAACCATTTGCTTAAATAGACACCAATCTTTGTTTTTACCATTCCGTGGCTAATCTGCAGGTTACGTCAGTTGACGTCACATTGACTTTATACACTCATGTGTAGAAGTGGAATTAAAAAGTTATGTTTAGCTGGGTGCAGTGGTGCACACCTGTAATCCCAGCAGCTCTGAAGGCTGAGATAAGTTGATTGTAAATTCAAAGCCAGCCTCGGCAACTTAGTGAGACCCTGTCTCTAAATAAAATAGAAAAAGGGCTGGGGATATAGCTCAGTGGTTAAATGCCATTGGGTTCAATTTCAGGTATAAAACAAAACAGAAAAAAGAACTTGTTTAAAGTATGTGGATTGATAAAATAAAAACAACAATCATTCTTCAACTTTAGAGAGGGGAGAATCCTTGTAAAAATGCTAAACAGAGTATTTGTGAGGGGTGAATAGGAGGGGATTTTCTGGCTTATCAGACCACAGTACAATTATGCTCAGAAATTCATTTTACCAATTAATTAAGAGATGCTCAGATAGTGTGAAAACAATTTACAAGAAATGGATTTTAGAGAAAACAGGTTTGTAGCTGTAACTCCACTCCACTCCACTCGTACATTTTCTCCAGGGCAAGCACTACCTAGCATTCAAGCTTTTAACAAAATGATTCTAATTTTCTTTATGACTATGGAATTATAGAAGAAGAGAATCAATAGATCTTAAGTAATATGCCAACAGGTCATGATCAAGAATAATAAGTTCCTGTCTTCTATTTCAGTCTCAATTTATGTGTTAGGTTCTGAAAAGGTGTTATGAAATATTTGTTTCCAAGCCAAAAGGACATGACATAAGCCCCCGCCCCTAGCTCCACCTGTTGGTGGTAGACGGAATCTTAGTTCTGTGGCAGGATTGAAAGTTTCTTTCTTTATAGGATTCATGATAGTCTGATTGATACATTTCATTCAGGGTACCCTCCCGTTGCATCCCTTCATCTCTTCCTCTGACCCCTTTGTCTATGTTACAGTTATCGCATATGCACTTTCAAATGTACCACAACAAAACTCACTATTCTATATAATTAGCATACATAAAAAATCTCCCCTTTACAGGGGATTGAACCCAGGGACTCTTAACCACTGAGCCACATCCCCAGCCCTTTTTCATATTTTATTTAGAATCAGGGTCTCACTGAGTTGCTTGGGACCTTGCTTTTGCTGAGGCTGGCTTTGAACTTGAAATCCTCCTGCCTCAGCCTTTAGAGCCACTAGGATTACAGGTGTGCACAACCACACCTGACTGGGAACTATATTTTTTAGGAGAGGGGTCAAGGTACTCAAGTGCGTGTTACAAGAGCAGCTCCTTGTTCCTCTTTTGCTGACATACTTCAGTGTGCTCTCGTTGCAAACAGCCCTTACTTGCAAGGCTTTATGGAATCAACCAGGTTTTGACACAGCCGTTCCCTAAAGTCACCACCAAAAGGGAAAGGAAAAAAAATTCCAGTGTGCTCTTTGCATTCCCAGGATTAGCCCTTGCTCTGTTCCACGTGTTCTCTGGCTGAAAGGCTGCCCACAGAGCAACCTGCTTTATAATCCAGAGACTGGGGAGGCTTCAAGTTGCAAGTCACATATTAACAAAGAGGATTCATCTCATCACTGCAGCCCAACAGATGCGCACAAACTTCAGACTTACTGAAGATGCTGTAAGTGTGCTCCCAATTTGCTTTTTTGCTATCGGTGCCTAATGGAGAAGAGAAATAATGCCACTGATATTCTAGGGTGACACTACCTAAGGATTCAAGCCAGGATGCTGGGCTCCAGCTCCAATGATAAAAGCATCAGAAATGAGGAGGAGAGAAACATCCTGAGCCCGTGCTGTCTGACCTCTGCCACAAAACTTCAACCCTGCCATCAGCTTCAAACACGTACGGGCACTGGAGATCCTAAGGGCCAGTGAGATATTGTGATATTCGTTAACTTGTGTGGGGGAAGGGTGGATGAAAAGCTACACATGTTTGGAGTTTCAACAATAATTTCAAACAGCGGCATGACATCCTTGGAAACAGAACCCCAAGCCTGTAAACTTAAAGGACATGGGAAGACACTTGCTTAGAATAAATCAATTTGGATGGGTGCAGCCACTCTGGAAAGCAGTATGGAGATTCCTCAGAAATCTTGGAATGCAACCACCATTTGACCCAGTTAAACCACGTGGTATCTCAGCAAATAGTGTGCACTGTTATATGTAATAGTAAATTTGGGAAATCACCCAAATATTCACCTATAGGATATCAATCACAAAATTACGGCACATGCATATGTGGAAATTCTATGTTACCATTGAAACTGCACCCACCTTTAATCCCAGCCCCTCAGGAGGTGGAGGCAGGAGTAAAAAGAGTTCAAAGCCAGCCTCAGAATCTTAGAGAGACCCTAAGCAACTCAGTGAGACCCTGTCTCTAAATAAAATATTAAAACAGGCTGGGGATGTGGCTCAGTGGTTAAGCACCCCGGAGTTCAATCCCCAGTACCAAAAACAGAAAGAAAGAAACGAGACTCATACACATACACATTCACACACAGTCACTGTCATGATAAAGAAAGACCCAAATGGAAGGATGAGATAGAAATGCTAAATATATTTGTAGAAAAGCCAACACATGTACGCATACATATTTCAATACTTAGACGAAAATTTAGGAAAAGATTACTTCACAGGAACCAAAAATGAAGTAGGGCTTCTTCTTTTGACTTTCTTCATTTCTTAAATATCAGATTTTCTTTGAACCAACTGTAAGTTGTCTCTCAGTATCTGTGTAGGTTTGGTTCCATGACCCTCCTAACCCAATACCAAAATCTGTGGAGGCTCAACACTCACATAAAATGGGATAGACTTTGTATAGGACCTACCTACAACCTCCCATATACTTTAAATCATCTCCAGACCACTTAAAAACATCCAGTAGAGTGCCTACACAATACTTCACTTGTGTGCATCTAGGGTGTTATGTGGGATGTAGTCATTTCAAGTTTTGCTTTTGTGGAGTTTCTAGAATTTTTGATTTTGAGGTGTTTCTGGAATTTTTTCTTTCTAATTATTTTCATTCTTTTTTAATCTGTGGAGGCAATTTCTCACGGTTCCGACATCTCTTAATCAAAGCAGTTTTGAGGGCAGGTGGGGTCCAAATCCGTTCCAGTCTCACGCCCCTTGTTGGATGCTCAGTATCAAGGCATCAGTAGTCATTGGTCCACGAGTGCAATTAGAGGAGCAGAGCAATCGGCTCTCCCCCAATCCCAGAAAGCACCTCCCGTGGGTGCTCTCAAGAGCTCGGAGGAGTGAAGACACTGAGGAGCCTTGCGCTCGGGGCAGGGCCAGGGGGCGGCGGCGGCGGCACGCGAGGCTGAGGAGGCAGCATTGGAGGCGGGTGGGGCGGTAGTTCCAGAGGCGGCAGGCGAGGCAGCGGTGGTGGCGGGACCGGAGGCGGTGGCAGGCAGCTAGGCATTGGAGTCAGGCGGCCTGGCGTCCGCAGTAGGAAGCGGGGCGACGGCAACAGGAGGCGGGGCGACGGCAACAGGAGGCGGGGCTTCCACAACAGGAGGCGGGGCGTCGGCAACAGGAGGCGGGGCTTCCGCAGCAGGAGGCGGGGCGTCGGCAACAGGAGGCGGGGCTTCCGCAGCAGGAGGCGGGGCGGCGGCAGGAGAAGGCGGGGCGGCGGCAGGAGAAGGCGGGGCGTCGGCAGCAGGAGGCGAGGCGTCCGCAGCAGGAGGCGGGGCGGCGGCAGGAGAAGGCGAGGCGGCTGCAGGAGAAGGCGGGGCGTCGGCAGCAGGAGGCGAGGCGTCCGCAGCAGGAGGCGGGGCGGCGGCAGGAGAAGGCGAGGCGGCTGCAGGAGAAGGCGGGGCGTCGGCAACAGGAGGCGGGGCTTCCGCAGCAGGAGGCGGGGCGGCGGCAGGAGAAGGCGAGGCGGCTGCAGGAGAAGGCGGGGCGTCGGCAGCAGGAGGCGAGGCGTCCGCAGCAGGAGGCGGGGCGGCGGCAGGAGAAGGCGAGGCGGCTGCAGGAGAAGGCGGGGCGTCGGCAACAGGAGGCGGGGCTTCCGCAGCAGGAGGCGGGGCGGCGGCAGGAGAAGGCGAGGCGGCTGCAGGAGAAGGCGGGGCGTCGGCAACAGGAGGCGAGGCGGCTGCAGGAGAAGGCGGGGCGTCGGCAGCAGGAGGCGGGGCGTCCGCAGCAGGAGGCAGGACTGCGGCAGGCAGGGCATGTCGGTGGATAGGCGCCGGCCAAGGCAGGCGGGTCAGAAGCAGCGCCCCAGGCGGCAAGCGGGTCGGAGGTGACTGCGGCGGCATTCGGGTGGGAGGCAGAGGCAGCTGCGGCAGCGGCAGGCGAGTCCGTGGCGGTGGCGGCCGGCGTGTGGGCAGGTGGGGCGCGGTGGCGGCAGGCGAGTCCGTGGCGGTGGCGGCGGGCGAGTCCGTGGCGGTGGCGGCCGGCGTGTGGGCCCGTGGCCGCGGTGGCACCGCCTGGTCTGTCCTGGCCGGTCAGCGCGCGGGCTGGTGTTCTGGTTTCTGCCACCGTGCCCCTGCAGTACGGGCGGAGGAGACGCCCTGACATGGAGTTCCCACTGGGTGGATTGGTTCCCAAAGGACTTCTTCTCTGGTGGAGAGGAGAGGGTGAGGGGAGGCCCTGGGCCCGCTAACAGCTCGCAGCTGAGGATTCTGCTCCTGGGGATGCTGCAGGGCGCAAGTCCTCCATTCAGAGGGTGAGTGGAGGTGTTGGGTTCTTCGCCCTCCCTCGCTCCCCTCCAGGGTCCCAGGTGGCCCTACCTGGAGACCCCAGGAGGGTGATGGTCATGCTGGCCTACACCTGGGTCGCAGCGCACTTTCTCTCACACTCCCACAAGTGGGCATGGAGCCAAATGCACGGGGACCCGAACTCTGGCAACACTGGCTGGAGACAGACCGAAACCTCCCGTGGGGACACAGGCCCTGGGGCATTGACAGGGGAACCCACTCTCCAGGTCTCACACGGAGAACTTGTTGGATTCCTTCTCCTGCCCTGGCTGCTTCAGGTGACCTGAGTTTGCAGGGATTCCCAGCCAAGCCCCAGGGAGCAGTGTCCAAAGGAGTTTTGAGTAAGGCACCAGGCATTTAAATACTTTACTACTCCAGAGGAGTCTTGGCTCCAACACTTTTGGGAATTGAGTACTGTCACTCCACCTACTTAAATCCTTGTGACCTGGTGAGTGTAGTTACTGGTGGTATTCGCCTTGTAGATGTGTAGTTAGAAACATCTTTGAAAACTTTGAAAATGTTTTGCAGATACACATTAGTCCATTTGTTTTCACTTTGGGTCTGTCAGAAACGAATGGAGGACTATATGCTGTTTGGGAAAGGGGAAAAGAAAGGCAAAGTTGACTTTTTTCATCCTCATTACACACAAAACAAACTTCTAAACTATTATTGTGCACACCTAGTATTTTCCCCTTTCCACTCTGTTGAAAAAGTCTATGCAAAAAAAAAAGTCTGTGTGATATTTCATAGTTGTGATGTTTTAAAAAAGTACCCTCTTGAATTTGCTTTATTACTGTGTTTTATTTACTTTGCTTCTCACCTCTACAAAGACTTGGGTGTACTTATGAGAGGTTTTTAGCAAACTGATTTTAGCTCCCCCCATTTGTTACAAAACCTTGGAAATAATTTTTATTTTCTACAGTGAGGCAAATTAATTTTATGTTATGATTGTATGGATTGTGAATATTGTGATTCTTAATATTTGCATTTACCAATTCTTTTCTCAAGAGTGTTGCCTATCTAACCTGTCAGCTCCCACAAGTCCCCCTCATGTTTTGGACATTTTCTGTATAATTACATTCCTTGTTTATTTTTTCCACAAGACTGCAAACGTAGTGAGGGAAGATTTCATGTTTATTATTCCTCAGAGCCTGGGGTGGTCATTGGAGTAATTTTTGAATGAACAAAACTTCTGGAAATTTTGGTACAAAAGTTTCATGATATTAAAGTAGAGTTTGGCAAGTTTAAATCCCCAATAAAAGCAAACAAATAAAACCAAAAAACATCCCCCCAAAACCAACAACAACAATGTGAGTACAATAGAGTGCTAATCCTAGTACTGAGTATGTTGCAGAGAAAATAGCATAAAACGTTTCAGCTTTAAAATAGATTTAATGGGAAATGATTTAATGTTTTCCTTAGCTATAAGTAAAAAGATAGTACCAATGCATTTATAAACATTCAGTTTTTACCTTAGTTTGTTTGTTTGTTGTTTATTTATGTATGCCAAAAGATCAAGTTTTCTAATGTTAATCCAGGATGGAGTTTTAAATTTAAATTCTGAAGTTAAAGAGACATAACATTTTTTTTTCTCCTAGCAGGTAGTATTTTATAAGATGTCACCCATTCTATTTGGAAAGCACCAACAAGATTTATAAAGATGACATTTCCAATAGCTACTTTGTGAATTTCCAGATTTGGGATTTTCCTGGGCCAATGGACTTTTTTGACCCAACCTTTGACTGCAAGATTATATTCAGGGGAACAAGAGCATTGATGTATGTTATTGATGCACAGGTAGTTAGAAATAATTATGTTTACTTCTTTTCCCTGATGGCAAAAATATGTAGAAACAATGGAAAATTGTTCATCTTATTGTCATTTGTTTGCAGCTCATCTCTCTGCCAGCAGATTCCATAACAATATTCAGTGCAATTGCAGATATGCTTTTTGAACAGGCATGTTATTGCAATTTGAAAGAATCAGTTGGTTAGGAGGTTTAGTTTACATCCTGAGCCCTAGTTAATGAGAACTTAGCATTGGCTTTCCAATAAATTTTGCTACACATTACTATTAGCTATTATAGTAGTACTACAACTTATCAAAAAGATCCTGTCAGTGCCCATAATATAAGATGAACTATGAGAAAGAACTGAGTCAATATATACTAGAATGATTAGTTTCCTTGAGTGTCCAAATTGAATTTAGTCCAACAAGCATTTATTAAGGGCCTACTATGTGCCAGGCAGTCAGATGAATGGTACATGTCCCTATTCCTAAGAATCTTACTTTTCATAGCTTATATATTATTTAGGAATGCATTCTGAGTAATAGATGATATATCAGGAACTTTCACATACATGATCTAATTTAATCTTCACATCATTGTGAAGTTAATATTGTAATTCCTGTTTTATAGATGAGTAAATTGAAATTACAGAGTTGAAGCAACTTGTTTAAAGTCACACATCTAATAAATGTCAGAGCTGGGATTGCTTTAAAAAACTATTGGGAAGAATTGTTCATTTCCCCTTTCCTTTATATTAGCAGTATTAAAATTTGAGGCATTAATTCGGGATTTTAATTTTTTATCTTAAGAAGTGGAAGAACTAACTATTAGCATATTTGAATGTTTGGATATTTCTGAATAATTAATGTAATATATTTTCTGTGGTTGGGGAAAGAGTTAGTTTGACACTTTCTTAACTCATTCCTTGCCTTTTGTAAGATTCTTTTTATAAAATAAATTTTTTCTGACTTACAGGATAACTACAGGGAGACTTCAACAAGTCTTCACATTACTGTTTCTAAAGTCTGCAAAGTTGGGACTGGGGTTGTGGCTCAGAGATAGAGTGCTCACCTAGCACACGTGAGGTCCTGGGTTCAATCCTCAGCACTGCATAAAAATAAATAATTTTTTAAAAAGGTACTGTGTACAACTAAAATAAATGATTTTTTTTTAAATAAAGCCTGTAAAGTTAAGCCAGACATGAATTTTGAGGGTTTTATTCCCAAAGTTGATGGTCTGTCTGATTCTCACAAAATAAAAACAAAGAGGGACATTCATCAGAGGGCCAGTGATGGCCTTGCAGATGCTGGGCTAGAAAAATAAAAATCCATGTCAGGTAAGAATATGTATATCTGAAATGAGATCCCTCCCTGAAAAAACAACATGTGTGTTCAATATGAGAGCTCTGGAGATATATTCCCATCTCTGTCATTGCAACCCCATAGCTTTCTGTTACTGATAGGCCCATTCCTAGTTCTGAAATATTCCGGTCTCTTCTTTGTTGAATTCCAAACTATCATGTAAGCCTGGTGAAATTGAGAAGTTATTTTTCTTTCTTTTCACATTTTCCTGGTGATTGAATTCATGTGACATTCATGTGCTTTTGCCCCAACCCCAACCTCCAGTTGCCTCAGGCAAAGAATCTCTTGTTATATTTGTTGTTAAAGTCTAGCTTGAATTTCCATACTATCTTTATTAGTAGCAAGGGTCTTTTATAAATGTGGTACACTTTCAAGTCTGGACTGATTCTAATGTATCTTAGTTTTTAAAATACTTTACTTTTAGGAAACTCTATTCTTTGTGTTAGGTGGATTTATTCTATAAGTTTACACCTTTTTTCTATGACATAGTTGAAAGGATTGTTTATTTATAATCATTTAATTAAGAAACTACTGTTAAAGATCACCTGCTAATTAAGATTAATGATTTTGAATTTGCTTTCTATAAGCATATAAGAAATAACTTTGTCCATCTTATTTTTTGTGATATTGGTACAAATGAGCATTTAAAAATACCAAGAAAATGTTCTCTTAATGACAGTAACAGATTACAGGGGAAGCAGAGGAGCGACACAATGTAGTAATTACCTTATTCTGAGTCTGTTATGGTGACTTCCCTATAAGCTCAATAATGTTCTCTGGGCCTCAGGGTCCAAGAGTTTTAGTAACTCCCCTAGCAAACCATGCAAAAAAGTCTCATTGACTTCTAGTTTGCCTGGATTAAATTTTTAAATCATTTATAGGAAATTAGTGCTTAAAAAATAATATTCAGTGCTGATGTTGTGGAGCAGTGGTAAAGCCCTTGCCTCACACATATGAGGCACTGGGTTCCATCCTAGAACCACATATAAATAAATAAAATAAAGGTATTTTGTCCATTTACAACTAAAACATTTAAAAAATAAACTCAAACTATCTTCCTCTAAAAAGTATACTCCTTTCTTCTCCCACTGTAATCTGTTTTTGTTGTTGTTGCTGTTTTTTTTTTTTTTTTTTTTTTTTTTGGTATGGGGAAGTTAACCACCGAGCCTCATCTGCATCTCTTTTTTGCATATTTAATTTAGAGAGAGGAGCTACCTGAACTTCTTAGAACCTCAATAAGTTGCTGGGCTGGCTTTGAACTCTTGCTCTTCCTGTGTTAGCCTCCTGATCCATTGGGGTTTTAGGTGTATGCCACCACACCCAGCCACCAAATGTGATCTTAGCTTTATATTTTTGTGTTCTTATTTTGAAGATTCAGTTTAAGAAAAAAGGATCACTTCTCCCATCCCAGTAAATTTAATATGTATCTATTATATTTTCCAAACATTAATTTGAAAGGATTCAGTGTTCAGTGGCTTCTTGGGCTTTTGTGTTATGCTAGATGTTGACATCAAACTGTAAATCTTTTGTGTTTTACTGATTGCCCACATAAGAACTTTCTGGTAGCATGATCACTCAAATCAGAGATGGATTATAATTATGTATAGCTTGAGTTTGGATAAATTTTTTGGTGATCTCTTAGAAAATGATTCACTTAATCAAAGAGGAATAATCAAAACATTTAACATATGCAATTATATCAATAAAATAAAGTAGAGATATAATTCAACTGTTGTTCTTTGATAATACAAGTTTTTCTGAAACAAGTACTATTTTTGTTTTGGTATTATATTGTACGGCCTTATATGTTATTTAATAATTTATGGTCTTTGATTTTTTGCTAACTTTGATTCTTAAAAGATACTGAACACTTCCCCAATTTTGTTTTTTCAAGAATTCAGGTATTGGAAAAGCTTTTCTCTTTGATATTGTCACCAATATGTACATTGCAACAGACAGTCCCCCCATGTATATGTGGTCTTATGAACTTTGCTGTGTCATGATTGATGATGTAATGGATGTGTCTTCTATATAGGGGTGAGTTATATACATAAATCTGCAAGACTTCAGGCAAGTAAAATAATAGCTCTATTTGTTGATCAAATTTCTGAGGCCTCTGGCAAGTACTATATAAAATGTGATTGTGTTGATTATAGTGCTTTAACTTGGAGCAAGACTTCTTTTAAAGCAGACTGATGGATCTTACTCTTTGAAATAGGTTGGCAAAGAGCAGTTGGAAAATGTGATTAGTGCTGACTTACTTATCTCTGAATGTTTCTTCTACCATTATTTAAGGGATTTGCACTATGTCTTCTCACTACTAGGACTTAACTAAATCAAAAACTGTTAATTTATTTAAATTTCAGAATGACAAAGTGCTTTATGAAATGTTTGAATCTTAATCTTTTAGGAGCACATAAGTAAGGTAGTCAGAATTCTAGATGTCAGAGGACTTATGCATATAAAATTTAACCTATATATCCGAGTTTACAAAATAAATCTCTGAAATATGAAATACAAGCATTTCCCATATGTTAACTCACAAAATGAAAGACAGCAAACAGTGATTTTCTGTAATAGGCACAAGAAACAATGAAAATTGGGGGGGATAAGTGGTGTTTCAAAAGCCAATGGCATTCTGTGAATCTTCTGATAGCCCTGATTCCTTTATTACATTAACATGAATTCCCAAGATGCTTTTAACTGCTCTTTGGCTTCTAATCTCTGTGTCCTCTGTTCCTGTTCTTAGATTTACCTATGACCACATCCATAATTTTGGCCTGTCTGATTCATCATTGTTTTTCTCCAGCTAACTCTGGACAGGAGAATGTATTTATCTTTTTTTTTTTCTTTCAGTGCTGGGCTTAGAGCGCCAGACGTTGTGTGGAATACATACACCACCTCCAGCCCTGTCTTATCCATTTTAAAAATATTTTTTCAGATGTTGATGGAGCTTTATATTTATCTTAGAATTGAACCAACTGCCTCACACTTTCTAGACAAGTGCTCTACTACTGAGCCACAACCCCAGGTGTCTTACCCATTTCTGACCCACCTATTCTTATTTCCATTTCTTATTTATTTTTCACTTTTGTTATTACTTGTTCACCTTGCTTTTTTCTATAATGAAAATGAGACATATTACCCATTATATTGCTCACCCCTATTTTTTTTTTTTTTTTTTTTTGGTACTAGGGATTGAACTCAGGGGCATTCAAACACCGAGTCACATCCCCAGCCCCATGTTGTATTTTATTTAGAGACAGGGTCTCACTGAGTTGCCTAGCGCCTAACCTTTGCTGAGGCTGGCTTTAAACTCATGATCCTCCTGTTTTAGCCTCCCAAGCTGCTGGGATTATAGGCATGTGCCACCGAGCCTAGCTTTCCCATTTCTACTTTTAAAAATGGATGAGTAGAATGTTTGCTTTTTCTTTAAGACAAATCAAAATTTCATTAGAAAAATATTTTACAATTTGAAAATCAAATTTAATTTTAAAATTTACTTAGTAAGGCACATAATTAGGTATAGACATCATAATGAACTTCTAAAGAAAATAGTTTATCACTTCACTATTCTCAACATATTCTGTACATGCAGTTTTCCAAGCTTAATTGTAGTTAATTTGTTTATTAATTGACTCTGGATTTACATTTTTGAAGGGGAACTGCATATACTTCTGACAATGTTAGCTTAATAAATGAAGTAGATTTAGTAGCTCCTGTAGGTCTCCCTTTGCAAGTATGAGTATGCCATAGAATATTTAGTAGAGCATATTTCTTTTAATTTTTATATTTAGTCACTTTTTACTACTAGTAGTTTTCATATTTTAGATCCTTCTTTATAGGTTATGTCACTGCAGATTTATGTGAGGAAAGATTTAAAGCCTGCCATATAACGTGTATCCTGTGTGAACATGTGGAAGGTATATGAATGCATGCGTGTAACAGTGCTGGTCACAGAAAGGTAAAGACTGTGTTGTACACACTTGGTCTGCATTTTATCTCGTGATGTCATCCAGAAGCTTTTAACTTCATGATTTGAGTACTAACAAGGTTCCTTTCCTTCCCCTCTCGTTTGCAACCTTTAGGGTATGCTGAATCTGAATCTTGTTCCTCATGGCCATGATCTTTGAACTTCTGCTTGGGTAAGAACTAAGCTTCAGATAATTATATTTGCCTGAAGTAAATGTGAATCAGAGCCATAAGAAGACCATTTTATATAACTTATTAAAATTAAATATGCTGGGAGCAATAGCACATGCCTGTAATCCCAGCAGCTGAGGAGGCTGAGACAAGAGAATGACAAGTTCTATCCCAGTTTCAGCAACAGTGAGACACTAAGCAACTCAGTAAAATCCTGTCTTTAAATAAAATACAAAATAGGGCTGGGTATGTGGTTCAGTGGTTGAGTGCTCTTGAGTTCAATGCCTGGTATCAAATAAATAAATAAATAGAGTAGCAATTCCAAATGTTAGAAAGGATATGTATCAACTATAATTTTTTTGTAATTAATAATGAGAGAACAAAATAAGTTTTAGAAAACTGGTAATTTCTTATAAAGTTAAACATATACCTATACAATAAATCAACAATAACACTGTTTGGAACTTACACAAGAGAAATGAAAACATATGCCCATGGAAGACCATTATGGAATG